>NC_056733.1:401234179-401301679 GCF_019279795.1 Protopterus annectens
GAGACATTGCTACCTGCTGTCTGTAACACTGGTGCCCACACACAGGAAGGATGTCCTCCATACAGGAAAGGTAAAGGGACCACACCCACATGATGTAGGGATGTATAATAGTGGATTGTCGTGTCAGTGGTAATTGGAAGTACTACACAGCATGCTGCATGCAGGTAGCAAGTCGTGGACACTGATTGGTGCAGAGGCCAACACCTGATCATGTGCATCACCTACAAAATCCATGATGCAATCTATTCAAAACAATTCAATCCACTTAGTGAAGAGAGACCGAGATACAGATAGAGATAGAGAGAATTAAAGTAAAAAAAAAAACAAACACAACAAAAAAAACACATCTATCCAGCCATCCACACAGCAAAGTATTCAGAAGAGACATCATTCCCACAACAGGTATGTGAAGTATCTGAAGAAGCTAATAGCAAAAGTGCTTATCTTTTTTGTCTGTTCCTGCTCTTTATTATACTAAGATTTTGATTCTACACGTTGGCATTTTTTTCCTGCTGTGGACTACTGGCTGCATTTTATTCTGTGATATATATGCATGTAATTGAATGGAGTACTTGGTCCATAATAATGGGATAGATGATGTGGAATGATTTATATGTGCCATCAGGTGTTGTTGTAATATCCAGCTGAACAAATGCCATGGACAATAGTGTCTGTCCCTGTGGGAAGTGGGCCATAGCTGTCAACTGTGCAGATCAGCACTGACTGACAAGATGTAAGCCATCATAGTGTGTATTGTGTAATACAAGATACGTACATTAGTGTGGCCAATAGCTAGTGATGGAAGTAATGCCATTACAATGGACATGTGGGTTGCAGAGCCCATCACTTGCAGGACAGTCATGTTAACATGTAATGCAGCATGCAGAAATGCCATAGGTGTGTAATAGGCTTACCTGCAATCTGTCCATATATGTAATGTTAGGCTGTGTTTACATGTGGCATCTGTCTTCTGTGTTGTAGCAAGGCAGAACAGTGCAGCTGTACAGGAAGGAGAGTTAGAGAATGTGGACCTGATGTCTGAATGCACCCCATATATATATATATATATATATATATATATATATATATATATATATATATATGTATATCTATCTATATATATATATATATATATATATATATATATATATATATATGTGCATGTTTACATATATATACAACCACACACACACAAACACACACACACACACACACACACACACACACACACACATATATAAATACATGCCCCTACTTTTGCATGACAGTGCTGCATGCTATGTGTGGGGGAACATCACACATATCAATACACACACACACACACACACACACACACACACATATATATATATATATATATATATATATATATATATATATATATATATACAGCAGTAAGTGTGTGCAAAATGGACTGTTATGTCAGGTGTGAACTCCATGTTGGGAACACATTGCCCTTGTTTGTGACTGTTTGTGACAGTGGGATTGGGAATTTGGGGAAGGATAGCAGGTATATCTGTGGAGGTGGGTTGGAAGATGGAGAAGACTGCCTACAGGGGCAGTATATGACATATGTGGTGGGTAAACACCCTGTATGGGGAGTGTCATCTGCAATGTGGAAGCCCCATGAGCTCCCATATGGAAACAATGGGAACAAGGCCCCCACCCATGGCCAGTCACAACATCAGCTTCACGGCCCTGAAGGTGCCTGGGCTGGAGGCTGAGCAGGAGGTGCATGCAGACCCTGTGAGTGTGTACTGAGGGCCCCAAGGTACTGTAACACATCCCCCAAGTCTCTGTGGAGCTCCTTATGCACCAGACCCTGGACCTGACATCGGGTGACTGGATCATGTCTGTGTGTGCTCCCAAGGGGGGGCCACCATCCCTTGAGATGGTTCCACCTGAAGGTAGGGCAAGACCAGTAAATGAGGAAGCCCCAGAGTGGGTCCCATATGTGATGTGGCCTGGTAACATGGCCAGATGAGGTGGGAGAGGTGGTTCTGCTGGCAACTGTTCCCTAAACATGCTATTGTGTCACTGTTATAGAACATATGTGGGTAGTAATAGTCCACACATTCACGGATCACTTCCAACAGCATGCATAGATATCCCCAATAACACAAAACAACAGATGCGCAGCAATCACATAGCAAACAGATCACATGCATATATGGAACCATAGTGGGCCTAACAATGGCATGCAGGTGACATTGTCTGTAACAGGCCAGCAATAATAGCATCCACACAGGGATCATGGCTACAAACACATAGCACAAAGTGTTGTACAATACGATATGTGTCCCAATGGTAGGTATTCTGTAGACATACCTATTGAGTTGTGTGAGCAGATTGTTGTTGCAGATATGGTAGGGGGGAGACAGAGATGTGTATTAAAAACTATAATGACCTTGCTGTATGAGGTCCTCAGCCCGGTTTCCATCTTTATGTCTTTCAGGCAAGATGTCCCATTTATGCAGCGGAGGGGAATGAGGTTATCATCTCACACCTAGCACAGCACTACCAGGTGTTGTTTGACTGAAAAGTCCATGAGCGTAGCGGACCATCCTGTGGAATGATCTTGTCCACAGGGTAAATTATGTCAGCCTGCATAACTGCAGTTATGAGCAGGTCTGGCATTGTTGCACAAACCTACTTTGCAATGCACGTCGGTGTGCTGCAGTCAGGGGGGATCAGCTCGCAAAAGGGAGGTCATGCCATCCAGCCCCCCGACACATGTTGAGGAGCTCCTTGCTAGCCTCGGGGCACCTGCCCACCTGCACACACAACACCTGGTGGAGAGCATAGTGGAGGTGGGTGCTACCCATGCAATGGCAGAGGAGCATGCAGATTAGACCACAGGGCATATCAGTAGACCACTGTTGCACATCCATTCGCATCTGTACAGTTAGATCATGCATATGTGAGATGACATATATATATATAGTCTGTTGCTGTGCAGTAGTAATAAACAGATGTGCATAATCTGTAGTATTGTGGGCTTGTACTGTTGATGTACTGTAATTCTGCACCCACCCTGTACCAATGCCACAGGTGTGGCTACTGACATCACATCTCTCACACACTTATGTAGGTCCCTCTGGTATACCTCGAAGGCAGCAGCCTGTAGCTGGCGAGCATGTTGTTTGTTCAGGTTTGCCAATACACCAGTCATGTTATGGCTATGGTATATTCCATGCACACATTTAACACACCTACCCATAATGCATGAAGTGCATGTTCACGTATTGTTGCTCTTAACTGCACTGCATCACAGTGGTCATCATGATGGTGTATCTGAAGGGTATGTCAGACTCCTGCAATATAACTAATATCCTGTCATTGCAAAATGTGTACACAGAGATGAACATAATGGTGGGACAAATGGCCTACAGTAGGGACATGTGTGAAACTTCACCTTATACAGTGCTACAACAGTGTATATACCAGTATTACAATGGCAACTGTTACAGATCTACACTATGGCATATCACAATACTATGGTCCACAACCCTTACAACCTGCAATGTGGTCCTAACATGAGCAATGAGTGTGTAATATGGAATCATATGTTAGGATAGCAAATATGGGGAATATATACCTTCACAAACACTGGAAGCATATGTGTGCACACACTCCAGATAAAATATAGTGGAAGCAATTGAGGTACTGACCGCATGCATCTGTCATGGAAATGCACCTTCCAGCAAGTACACATCCCCAATGTCACACCAAGAAATGGTCTGCTGTCCAAGACGTTTTGCCACCAAATGTGCTCACTTACCTGAAACAGAGGCAGCCATGGCTTGCACACATCTTGCATGCCATGGTGTGGGCCCCATACCCAACAAATAGCACCCAGGAGTTGGACATGTAGCAATACCTCACCATTGCATATATCATGGCAAACAGTGCAGACAGTCATGTATGTGGCAAGGATGTATGGGACAGGAATAATGTAGGAAATAAACAGAAAGCCATCCAAGACAGATTATGTCACATGTAGTAAACCAGTCATGCAGGCTGCCTAGTAACATGCCACAACACTGAGGGGATTGCAGGAATGTCTAGCAAGTACTAGCTGTGCAGTACCCATTTCAGCAATTGCCTGGACTCTGCAAACATGTGGCCCATGTGTTAGGTTAATTAGATGTGACAGTTGTACCACAGGAAACATCAGCCAGGCCTCTCTACAGGTAGCATATACATAAAAGAAGAGGTCCCCAAAAGGCATGCATTGCAATGTGTACTGGTGTACCAAGACCACCTTGGAAACCTACAGATAGTATCACATAAGATACATGTTCTGCACAACCAACACCTCACCCCACCTCAGGCCCACCATCACCATCTGTACCGTGCCGGTGCCAGTGTACAACTGTATGCTTGCCATACATTAGCTGGGACTAGGCTGTTACATGTGGTGTTCAAAGTTTGGGACACTGCAACTGACACATGTGTAGGCCATAGTTATCAAGCATCTGCAAAAAGGCTGAAGGTGGGAAGGGGTATGTTATCATGACACAACAGTGCACTGGAGCAGGGATCCAAAGGATGCTACAAATGTCTGTATCTGAACACAGTCAGGGTCAGGAACTGTGGCAGACATAACCCTGACTTCACAGCAATAGTGACAGCAGTGTGTGAACTCCAAGGGATGTATACATGAGTTGACCTTGCAATCATGCAGATTTGGGGGACATGTGTAGGGCAGACTGACCATATACTGGCAAATGCAGAAGGCCCATGCTAGTATACCCCTGCCAGGAATAATGACTGCTGTAGTGCACATAAATGTAGGTGCAACAAACCATCATGATAAGGGCGTGCACACATATGCACCCACGAAGTGTATGCATCTCAATCAGCATCAGCATAACTAACACATTTATTTGACACTGCATTTGATTGTGCAGGATATATGTCACATATCAGGCTCATGTGTAGTAATGTGGTCCCATGGCATATCAAGGAAGTGGGGGTCATATTAATAAGGGTGTGTATACACTCCCCATAGCCACGGTAAGGTTTGACGGTTGTCGGTCTAATTGTATCGTATCGGTCATACATACATGCACTGCTGATGACATCTGTAAATCAGACATCAGGCATTCACAAATGACATCTGCCCACATATCATCCAAGGTATGTGTCGGACAAACACATAGGGGCTGTGAGCAACAGAGCAGACATAACTGACCCAGTAATACACATTCACCAATGTTGTGTACACCTGTGAGGTATGGTGCACAGTACATGGCAAGGTGCTGAACAGGTGCACAGCAATACTGTGTACATGGGTGCAGTGTTTTCCAGGGGAAGGGGCATCACCTACTAACACAGCCCATGCATCACACACATGTATACTGTTGCTAGCATGGATTGACTATAGCTGCACTGGATGCTGTTGAGTACCATATGTTATGCATGTTGACAGATGGCTAATGGAAGTTCTGTGTGCAATATATTTGTGCAACCTCACCTGTAAGTGTGTGTGTGTGGGGGGGTTATTTTGTCTGTAAGTGCAGTCTGGTGGAGTGGAGGGGGGTTGATGCATGTAGGATGTGTGTGTGTGTGTGTGTGTGTGTGTGTGTGTGTGTGTGTGTGTGTGTGTGTGTGTGTGTGTGTGTGTGTGTGCATATGTGTGTGTGTTTGTGTATGTGTCCATATATGCACATGTGTGATTGTGGGGTTGTTCATACGTCTCGACTTCCTTTTGGAATTGTGCAGTACATGGACATGGACTGACACATGAGACACCAGGAATACTTGTCTGAAATGTAATCTCAGGACAGCTAATAGTATAATAAGGTCTGTAGCATGGAACATGCATTGGGAGGTAAACTAGACACCAAATATACTGTTAAAATTGCAATCAGCAGAAAGTTGAAAGAATACCCATGTATGCAGCACTACAGATGCATTGGGTAATTAATAGACAACACCAGTGAGTGTATCCAGCTATTACTGTTGTCCACATAATAAGTTAATAGAGCAACAGATCTTGCATCTACTGAGCAATAGTTATGTATGACACTGCAGTGCATGACATTATTGAGTGACTGTAGTAGCCCCTAACATATGGGGGCCATGCTCACGATGTCTGGGCAAACCTAGGGTGAACACTGGATGACAGCAGTGAGTCCTTGTAAAACCGAATCCAATCAAGTCAAAGAAGTAATGGAGTAACAGGTCATGATTTGTGATCAAGTGTCTAGGCAATTAGAAGAATGAAATGTTAATGATTGGTATTAATGAGTGTAAGTTTCCAAGTGTGATGCAAGATGGGGAACTTAAGAGATAAACTTGGGACAGTCTGTAAACTCAGGGAAAGGTAGGTATTATGGTGGAATGTCAGGGTGTGTGTGTGTGTGTGTGTGTGTGTGTGTGTGTGTGTGTGCGTGTGTATGCGTGTGTGCTTGTGTGCGTGTGTGTGTGCATGTGTGTACTGTTAAGCAATGACGTACAGGTCTTAAAGTGCATTTTTTATTTTCCCCTCACAGGTGGTCAGCTGGGTCAGGGTCCCTCCTACATGCAATCTGATGCTGGTGTCTATACAGACACTGAAAATGATGATAGGTGTGTTGAGGCACAGGCAGGGTTGTCAGAGGTCGAAACTGTGCCATTATTTGACATCCCCCTGTTATCCACCCCATCCACGCACACAGTGCCTATAGATACTCCATCACCAGTGGCCATAGCAGAGGAATATTTGGCAGTTGGTGACAGTGCACAGGACAGTGTGCTATCTATGTTTGCTGTGCTGGACTCAGCAGCCATAGCCGGATGTCAGGCAGGGTACCACATAGGCAGATGCACAGCGGTGCACGTGGGAGGGCTGCTGGTCATCATGCCCCTGTTAGTAATGCCACATCTGGTACCACCAGATGCATGTTTCAGGCTGTCATGGAGGTACAGGCATGTATGGAATGGTACGCCAGACAGGGTCTGAGGCTGCAGGGGGGTACTTTTTCAGCTGTAAGTGGTAACATCCGTGATCTTGCAGGTGCCCTTCATTATTATACAGAGGTCATGGACAGATGATGGGTTGAGATGATGGGCCTCCTTGGCAGTGGATTGCCTGTGCTAGAGCATGTGGTGGGAATGGTGCGGTGACCACTTGGACATAGGCCAGCAACACCAACATCTGGAGGTTGATGTGGACGTGCAATTTTACCAAGTCTCTCATGTAGTGGCAGTCCCAGACCCATCACTGCAGGGTGGGTGCTGTCCACACCACACCACAGCAGGCCACATGCATATTACCTTAGCCAGTCCCAGGAGGGACCTGGTTCCAGCAGACATATGTCATCATCAGGGGAGAGTAGCATATTGAGGCTTGTACCTGGACATGCCCATGGAACTCCTGGCAGGCACAGTTCTTGTGTGCATGGCTGGAAGCAGTGAACTGCACACCCTGCCAGGTATGGTCTGCAGCTGTCCAACAAAGACATGTATAGGGCAGCCACATGGCAGAACTGTGTACATGCATACTCACACACAATACAAACACAGCTAGGGAAATCCCATACCTACACACACCACATCACTACGGCCATATCAGTAAATAAAACCCATCACTCACACACATGGTGTCAAATGTATGGCCCAGCCATGGTCTCTGGCAAACCAACACACCCTCTGCATATGATGATACCTGAGCCTCATCCCTGTGATCCATAACATCAATGCAGAGACAGGCTAATATGGTTCTGATGCACACGATGACTGTACTACAATGTACCAATGTACTGCTGTGTAACATGTTGCTAGCAGTAATGTGTCAAGCTTACATGTCAGGTAGTGTATCTGTCCAGCCATGGTGCATTATAGCTGTTAGTAACACTGAGTGATTGTGGCCTCCATAATGTGATCCATTTGTGTTGTAGGGGTCCATGAGTCAGCAGGAGGATGGTCTGCAGTCATATCTCACAAGGGGTATGGCACTGTGGTGACACCTTGGCTGTGCCATATCCTGGGTACAGGTGAACACATCACAGGTCTGCATAGCAGTTACTGCCTGTGCCACATGCCCAATAGGTCTGCAGGTGTTGTATACAGGTGAGTGCATGGTAGCTGCTGTTAGCAGCCCTTCTGCAGTGGACAATGGTAGTTGTACTGGGTGGTACACACCATATGTTTGTGGATAACACACACAGAGGCTTAGGTGTTGATGCACTACACAGAGAATACTGTATACATGGATGTATGTACCTGTGCAAGGAAGCAATTGTAGCCTATGTATTTCCACCAAGCCAGACTACGCAGAACAACACATTGTGGAATAAGCAGTCCTCTAGTTTAATATTATTGACAATGGTACTGGCAGGGTATATGTCCCCTTCCCCAATGTAGTTCAATCCTCAACATGGTAAACATATGTGCGCTGGTGTGGGTGGCACACCCCTACCCTTTGGAGGGTGAGAGGTGCTGTAGAACCACAGATAGTGTGATAGACAAATACCTAAACTGTTAACATGAACTGTACAGTATTATGCCCAGCTACACTGGGGGATACACTCAACAGTAACCTCAATGATGTTGGCTGTGTCCACAACAGCCACACCCAGCTATATATACCATCCCCAGTATTGCTGCACACCTATACAGTGGGGAAGAAGCCATTTACACAGCTAACAGTAGTTGTGATGGAATGTATGTCCACAGGATGATACTTGTGACATGTTAGCATATGCCATGCAGTTCTTGGACATATAACCCCCTGGGACATGTATATTCCACAACCTGAAGTAGATCCTTCCACATACACACACACTCTTACTTGGCAACATTGGGACTAGTCCCCTACCTAGGTATGTAGTGCTACTGTTGTGTGTGGTTTTAATTGCACACACCACACAGCTTTTAGGATGAGGTGTGTTCCAGGTTACATGTTACTGCAGAATATCCCCAGGCATGTACAGTATGGTAATGGGGGTGTGACATACCATCATATACACATTGACAAACACATAACAGTCAGACACACATCCAAGAGACCTGAGCCTATCAGTGCTAACTACCTTGTCAGTGTGTCCAATGTGTTACAGGTAGGTTGCACACAGCACATGCATAACTGGGCTGGATAGTGTTATCAGTTACCTGTATGGTTGATGGTGACAGTGGTCACCATACAGTGGTACATGGGACATGTACTGGGGGGTACCATGGTGTAATTACAGTATACCCAACACCTACACCCCACTGTGGATACTGTATACACTGGAACCCATGATGACACTCTGACATACCCACCATCACACATTGACCAGGACTGAAATACAATCCCTTGTCCATACAAAGAGTGCTACTACAGGGATATGCATCTAATACACATGCCACAGGCATAGTAGGGTCATGCATTGTCATGCCTCTCCTATGGGCAACAATATCACTATCCCTAATACTGTATGGCAATGCATATTGTAATAGGAGCATGTGGCCGCAGAATGCTGTACCTTACATATATACACACATGCACACATACACACACTTGCCAGAACTAAGTGGGTATCCCATGCCTGTCAACCAATTTGTACAGCAGTGTTGTGCTGGTACTGCAAGGCCCAGGTATCCCTTAGGGAGAGGAGTGTAACAAGGTACATGTAATGTCTGGTACAGCAACAGCTACATCTAACTATGGCAATGGGTGGTGCGGTGAGTGTGAAGGGCCTCAGGGTATTCCCAGCTACAGGTCTACTAACACACAGACACTGATATTCTCAGTAATACACACATACACATTTGTCAGTACTGGGGTGCATTGGTGCAGGTGTTCATAGGTGTGCACCAAGCTATTGTCCATGGAGAGATGGGAAGTGTAGGGGATGTGGGTACAGTGGTATCATGCCACCTGCCATGTGCCAGCAGGCCATCTACCAACAGACACCACTGTGGTGACCCTCAGTGTGAGAGTAACATGCATCAGCCAATCCTCTCGGTGCCTCCTGCAGAGGGCCGGTGAGGTGCTCCAGTTGACATGTATGCAACATGTATTACATAACATGGTTAGTGTCTGTCTTGGAGACCTGTTCCCAAGAATGTTCTGTTGACTGTGGTAGTGCAGCTGAGGTATCCATGGCATGTGGTGCATACAAGGTGGTGAGTCCTATCTCTGCCATTTAGAACACAGCTGGGCAGACATGACAGTGTCAGTCAAGCATAAATTGCCTGTACATATCCAAGATGGATACCTGACATTTGAGCATCTGTACAGGGACTGACAGACATCAGCTTGCCAACTAGCTATGCAGTAGGATGCATGTGTTGACAGATAGACGTCAGACATCGATA
This sequence comes from Protopterus annectens, assembly GCF_019279795.1. Classification (NCBI taxonomy): domain Eukaryota; kingdom Metazoa; phylum Chordata; order Ceratodontiformes; family Protopteridae; genus Protopterus; species Protopterus annectens. The sequence continues at coordinate 401,244,470 of NC_056733.1, forward strand.
GGTATGCCATTACTGCATGATGACAGACCTCACTGACCTGTGCTATACAGACAGTAGTCTACAGTATTTTCCCATGTCATATCATTATCCAGTAGGACATATATCATATGACACAGCTCACACACCAGGAACACGACAGTGAGGACTCAGAGTACATCTATGCATGCAGGGGTGTTTGTTTCCAGTACTACAATTAGCAATCTACTCTGGCTTGGGAAAGCACTGTCAACAGTAGTAACGTAATGATACTCTAAATGCCAGTGTGACTGCATATAACATGGGATACTACTCTTGTATGTAACACATTCACATGGATAAGAGTGTTGTTAAAGCCATATATACTCGTGTCCCAGACAGGAGACTCACACCCCTTGCTACTGTAATGACAGTATATAGACACATGTTATGTACATGGCATTACATACACTTATTACAGATGTCATTACCCTGCTATATTATCAGACTGGGATGTGAGCACTGGTTACAAGGGCTGAGCCATGCTTAGCAGGTGTCAGCATTGCTGCAATATAACAGCTAAGCACATTTGCGCACTGGTAAGCGAAGCCTACACAGTGTAAGTGCCCGTATGTTTAACCATACCTTAGCTTAGCTTTGCGCAAACCCATGCAAACATGCTTAAAGCTGCTCAAAAGTGCCTTAACCACTCTGTATCCAGCAGCCCTTGTTCTGCCCAGCAACAAAATAAATAGCACTTGAACCCAGGACACTGTACACTATAGTCACAACAGTTAACCACTATGCCATGACAGCTGTGAAGACAGCTGTTGTTTTTCCAATATATCTGTCAGTACACATACTGAATAGTATTGAACAATTGCTGTAACTTCTACAATTGGGGAGGGGTGGGGGGTTAGGGTATTTGCCCCTTACAAACAACAAGGGGTTTGTTTGAGTCTCACAAAGGATAATATAATAGGCTGCTTAAAATGCATAAAAGCAGTTTAGCTAGTACTAATCTATGAACCTATGAACCTATGAATTGTGTAGAACTTGTTAGTGATATTACTGTTGCATTGCATATGTTGTTATATCTAAATATACACATATCAGATACATACAGTGTGATACATCTGGAAAGGTATACACAACAGTAATGTTTACACATGACAAGGATATGGATATATACGTATATAGATATATGTATACATGTACATACACATATATATTCATATATATGCATTTCTATACATCTGTATAGTGCATCATATATATGACCCTATATAGATCTCTCTGTATATATAGCGACATAAATATATATATATATATATATATATATATATATATATATATATATATATATATATTTATTTATGTCGCTATATATGTAGATATCTATAACTATATGTGCATATATATCTATATATCTGTATATATGTAGACATATATATAGATGTGTATATGTATATATATATATATATATATATATATATATATATATATATATATATATATATATATATATATATATATATATATATCTATATATATATATCTGGATATGTATATGTGTATATATCTATATAGATATATGGATATATACATATATATATATATATATATATATATATACATATGTTTACCATATGTCCAGAACATGGAATGGAGTCATACCTCAGCACCAATAGTCTCAAATTCATACTGCAAGGGGATGTCATGTATGTATTTGCAGGCATATATGTAGAATGTTGCTACTGTAGCAGGGTTGTCTTTATAGACATGTTGTGTGTGGGAGGTCACATCTGCTATTGACATGTACGCCATCAGTTACTGACAGACATCCTAAGGTTATCATAGTACAGTACCACTGATATCTCAGTAATGATCCTGTGGACTACGTAGAGATATGACCAGTAAATGTGGACAGTCTGGCACACTCTGGTCAGTCCAGAGGTATACACAGATCCCCTTAGTGCAAGACGTGTGGACCAAGCCTGACAATGTGGATGTTAACAGCGATGTACATGGGTATGTCACGTAAATACTGGACTATATACGCATTACAACACTCCTTTCTGTCCTGACACATAATAACTAGTGGTTCAGAAGTCACATGGCCACATGCTACCCGCTAGTTAGTGGCATACATCTGTACAGCATCCCACTGCTTTGTCAGAAATACATGACAGTTATGGTGGCCCAGCAGCAGTACATCTGGCAAAAATCTGGACATAACATCACACTGGGTAATTACACTAAGCTGCTAGGCAAGTAACAAAGCACTGTGCAAACTACAGGCAGACTGCCATAACACTGGCCTACATTTCTTATGGGGGAATACACATGTACCTGCAAATATGTCAGGCTCTACAGGCATGTCACAGCACAGAGTAACAGACACCTGTGTGAAAGTGCATACCCACAATCAATGTGAACACAGCCACAGCCACATATCGTAAGCAAGCTTAATATTACAGTATATGGACTGTCTGATCAACACCATTCTCATATGTGCTACTCACACACTAACCCTACATATACTGGGCCATGACACAGTGTGGTCCAATGCCTGTCTGTGGTATGGGACATGTGTGTGTTTGGCCCTACAAACATGTAAGCCGATAGGGTACCATATACTGGAGCAGCATGTAACATCAGATAGAACAGGACCAAGAACAATGACATCTACCACAGTCTGTACACAGGCCAAGGTACGCATTCGCAGTACACATACTATCGACAATCACCATAAGTACACAGATCTCACTACTGTACACAGCACAAAATGCCCAGGTTATGTCCCCAAATATAACCCCTACTACACATAACATGTCTAGCAGTCTGATATCTGACTGTCTTGTTATCAAGTATGATGTCAATAAATAACGGTGTACAGAACATATGCAGCTCTTAGTGCATGACATATGTAGAAACATTGACAGACTTGTGGCTGGAGGCACAAACACTGGGCCAATATTGGCATATTGCTGTGATAACCTCATACATTTACTGTTGTAACAGGATTTGTTGTGACATATGTCCTATGAGGGATATAAAGTCAGTAACTCTCATGGCTGTCACCATCTACAGACTACAATCCTCAGACTATGCTTCTGCAGTTCTAAAATAGGTGATCTGTGAGTAACACAAGACACATAAGACTCCAAACACTGACCAGTCTGCAGATAACCCTACAGCTGGGAGATTCCTCAAACACATAACACTGTCATGACAGGTATTACATCATGTAGACCAGCCATATCCACACAAACCCTGTTAAACCAACATTACTCCAAATGCAGAAGAGCAGCACTTACATTCTGTAGTCATGTCTGGAACATCCCCCTCCTGTTTGTTGGCCTGTCTCCACAGTGTATGTTGATAGAGGTATATCCCACTACTATCTAGGATGCTGTTTGCCAAACACTGACATGAAGTCCTGCTCACAGTGAATGAAAAGGGCCAACACTCACATGATGTTCCTAGTTATAGGAGTGCATTTCCATGCAATTGGCTATGGAAATGTTACACAGCTGTTTCACATGCAATCAGCTAGTAGGGGACTGCAATTTGTACAGAGGCCATTAGCTGATCATGAGCATCACTTACAAAACACAAGCTGCTGCCTAAGCAAAGCAGGTGTACTTCTCCATATCCACCAGAGAGGGAGTGAGAGAGACAGAGACAACTTAAGACAGGGAGGGGGTGGGAGAGTAAAACCTAAGCATGTTTATGTCACACACTTACCAGTATGGAGTTTCAACCCCCTGCCTGATTATTATTGCTATCACATGTCTATGCATTTATTGTATGCGCCACAGAGCTTACATGTTAATGAGCTGTCCAAAGGTATATTCGATGGTGAGTGACTTCAGCAACAGTGATAAAGGAGGGATAAGGTATGTGTCGTACATGTGCTTGTCCACAAGAACAGGTGTCAAGATTGACACAGCCACACTCTATCAATGACTCACACACATTATCACAGTTGGCAGGGTCAGGATTAGAATTACTAACTAGCTAGTTTGCCACAATACAGTAATACACAGGTATCACATGCACCACAGGGGTTATCAGGATGATATATGGGCATAGGGCATGTTAAGGTGTCTGACATCAGAAGGCATGCTTCGCTAGGCCAATGGGAGGTGTAGTGAGTGTGAATGGCATCAAAATCCTTATACTCCACACACACACACACACACACACACACACACACACACACACACACACACACACACACACAGGTTTGCCAGTACTGACATGCATGGGTGCATTGCTTCACAGGTGTGTAGTGTTTGACTGTGCCAGAAGGCTGTACAAGGCTAGGTAAAGGGTATAACTTGACATCAGGCCACATGACAATGGTCTGCAGTGTGGCTCAGGGGTGTAGTGTCTGGATTGGCTCACACATGTGGGTATTGTATTCACCATCCAGTCATCTGGGTTACTATTGTGGATGGCCAGTGCTGGGCAATGCTTGCCATGTATGTGTTCTATATTCCATAACATGGATGGTGTCTGGGATGTGCACACGTCCCACATGTATGTTCTTTGACATGTGGAAGTGTACCTGGGGTGTCTGGAGCATGTTGTGTAGACGGATTGTTATCATCAAATGTGCCATTCCTGACCTCATGTGGTGAGAACTGGCAATGGACACCAGGTTGACCCTGCGCCTACACTGACAGCATGATACAGGTATTCCCTGGTGTCAGTGGCATCTGTCCATACAGGGCATGTGTATAAGGCATGGTATGTACTTTTTGGGTTACATTTGCTGGCTCTACAGTTGTTGCAGACATCCAGTGGGGAACATAACGAAGGAGCACTGTATGCAATGATTTGCCTATTGTAGAGATGGGACAGGGTGCCATGTTCTCTTTAGCCCACTGCAATCACACCATGGTTACTTTCTGTGGGCAATATACAGGGAACTACCAACATAGTGGCTGTTGCCTGGCCGAGTGTGTTTGTGTATGAGACATGGGTGGAGAGTGTTCTCTGGGTAATACAAGGGTTGCCTGTATTGTTTCCCAAGCCATGATGTCACATGTAAGGGTATTGATTGTCTATCCCAGCCTGTCTGCTGTTTGACATCTGTTATCCTTGTAAGGTGGACATTCTGACATATAATAGGCCCACCATATAATAAATTTGCAAAACCCACTCCACAATGAGTCCTGTTGATACACACTCATAGCCACCTCTCCACAGGATATGTATGAAAAACAGACACACACACACACACACACACACACACACACACACACACACACCAAGTCTCACAGTTGCCATGTGTGGGATTAGAACTCTTACCTAACTAATATATCACACTACAGTATTGCACAGTTACAGCAGGCACCACAGAGCTTACGGGGCTAGTCTTTCCCCAAAGGTGTATTTCAAAGTGAAAGACATTATCAGGATTGCCAAAGTAGGGCAATGGACGTTGTAGTGACTGTGAATGGCCTTAAAATTATTGATCCTTAAACAGACAAACACAAACTTTTACACTTGTCATGTCTGGGATTAACACTCCTACCTAAATACTACATTACACTACAGCATTACACAGTTATAGCACATGCTATGGGGCTTATGGGGCTAGCTGAATAATTTTGTGCTTCCTTCTGTTGGTTACTTCTTTTTATTTGCATTTTCATGCAAGCACATTACAGCATATTAACTCTTAGTATGAACAGCTACCTTTAAATACTGGATTGTACTAAGTACAATAGATACACGGAGGCAAACTGCTTCAGTAAACTGCTTTAGTTAGTACAACATTTATGTTACATTTAACTTTTGGTTCTGCAAACATGCAACACACATGCTGTCAGCTCTCTATAGCAAATTCCCAAAGTCTGTTTATGCATAGTTACATTTATAGCAGAAGATCTGGTATATTTTCAGAGTCTGATGTAAAACAGTTCTTTCTTTGTTGTTCTAATTTATGATTTGTCCTTTCTTTAAGCTTGGTGGTCCAAGGAAACTCAGTTATTTGAAACACAGTGTTCCGGTGCTTATCTGTGTTTCTTGCTTGATGTTTCAGTTTTACTTCATGGATGTCCTTGCAGCTGCCATCTACGTAGTTATTTGTACAGACTTTTGTTTCTCAATAACATACTCCTTTGCATGGATGCCAACATCTATTTAAGCTATTATATGTTTGCCAGCACATATACTACTTTTTATTTTTCAGCATTTTACTCTATTTCTAAATTACCCTTTCATATTATTCTTTCAGCTTGTATTCAAGGTAATAGTCATGCTAGCAACAGTTTGAAAAGACAGTGAATAAAACAGAATAATACTAATCTTTCAGTTCCCCCTTATTGTATTTTTGAGGAACGGACTAAACTTCAGAAAAATAAAAACTGCATTTGTTTTATCAGCATTGCTATATGTTGTTTAAGACATCCATGCTGTAGAATGAGAAACAAAAAGAGAATTACAAGTTCCTGTGTGGAAGGTGATCAAGTCATTCTTCGAGAAAGCCTGGAAAGTCTCTCGTTGATTCTCCCAAAAGTTGGTCAACACTGCTGGCTGATTCAGTGGTGAAAATGTACAGGACCTGTGAAGCTTGCAGAGATGCACTGTTCTGCTACTGGATACTGTGCAGAAAAAGGAGGTAAACGTTTGCACTGCAACTGGACATACTAACTGAATAAAATGAAAAAGTAGCTGTAGTTGTCACAAGGAGAAACCATGCGGTCCGTCAACTGTGACTTGCCATTGAAGAAATCTGTGCTGCCTTCTGTTGGTTCCTTCTTGTTATTTACATTTGCATGCAAGCACATTAAAGTATATTAACTCTTAGTATGAACAGCTACTTTTAAATACTGGATTGTACTAAGTACAATAGATACACGGAGGCAAACTGCTTCAGTAAACTGCTTTAGTTAGTATGACATTTTAGTTACATTTAACTTTTGGTTCTACAAACATGCAACACACATGCTGTCAGCTCTCTATAGCAAATTCCCAAAGTCTGTTTATGCATAGTTACATTTATACCAGAAGATCTGCTATATTTCCAGAGTCTGATGTAAAACAGTTCTTTCTTTGTTCTTCTAATTTATGATTTGTCCTTTCTTTAAGCTTGGTGGTCCAAGGAAACTCAGTTATTTGAAACACAGTGGGCAGGATTCACGAAGGCTTGCACGGAGTGTGAGAGACATGTAACACTCCATGCAAGCTTCGCGATCCAGGAACAGCCCTAAACTCCGTGTAAGAGACCAGCTAAAACGTCTCTTACACGGACTGGGCATGGACATGCTAAATACCTCACTTGCAGCCAAAAGGTATGCAAATGAGGTATATTAGTGATCCATGAAGCAGAAACCAGTCTGTGTAAGAGACGTTTTAGCTGCAGAAATGTACTTAGTTGACAACTGAGTACGTTTCTGCAAATTTTACAATGGAGCCATGTCAGCTCCAAATAAAGGGTGCATATGTGTCAGGCAGCATGCCAATGGCCAAATATGTGGCCATTGGCAAGGTAACCCGATGCAAAAATAATAAAAATATAATGTTTAAAATGGGTTGCGCTGTATAAAACATAAAAATGAAGGTTATAAACCCACAAATGTGGGTTTTATGCAATACATGGAATGACAATGCAGGGACCAGCAGACCAAAAACAACATGGCCACCGTGTAGTGGTTGCTAAGGGGGGAAGCTGAGTGTAAGAAATGTAAATAAGCATTAGTAGGCAATCTCATGTAAATGAGGGTTAGGATACTGAATCTCACAGTCACATAGCAAATGAGCACAGTCTGAGTAGTGTAAGAGATACATAAGGGGGAGGAATAGAGTAGGAGATAGGTGACATCACAGGGGGGAATGGTAGAAAGAAATGGAGTTCATTGGAGGTCAGTCTAACATGACAGATGACAGACACAGATCAGGGAAAGAGGAGTGCCACAAGATAAGTATGGGAAAGTCAAGAAATGGAAGGTGTACACTGTTACTTACACTAAAGTTTCTTGCTGGGCGTGCATGCGCACGTGTGCGCGCCATGAAGTGTGAGTAGGGCAGTGTGTGTGCGTGTAAGGCAGACTGAGCATGTGGGAGCGTGTTGGTAGATGTTCAACAATGTTTGCACTGGTGTGCGCGAGTGTAGGGCAGGCTGAGCATGTAGGAGGCTGTTGGCAGACTTGTAACACTGTTTAGATGGGTGTGCACGTGTTTTAACACGAATAAGTAGATTCTGAACCATGTAAGCACGTGTGCGCATGTGTAAGCCACTGTGAGCGTGTTTTTGCTGGTATGCACGTTGCTCCCCCCTGAGGAAACAGAAAGGAAAAAGGAAGCAACAGAATTAGTAGGAAGCTAGCAGGGAATACTGCTGAAGTTAGCAGGTGAAAACAATTAGAAGCAGGCAATTACACAGGCAGAATAGTAGCCCAGCCCAGCACTTAAAACTCTGCAAACAGCAGTGCAGGATGTTTCTCTCAAGAGACACTGCAAGACAGGAGTAAGCTAATAGAAGTGAAAACTGAGAAAGCTTCACTCAGAGCAGAAATGTTAGGGGCTGCCATAGCTGTCATAATGAGACATAGGCGACTTGCTGAGGGTGGTGACAATGCAGATGGTGCCAGACAACCCACAGTGAGGAGACGGAGAAAAGTGTACAGGCCCAGGGTCACCTACCATGGGTTATATGAGCTGGAGATAGTAGAGTGATGGGGATATCACAGGCATCAGCCTCCAAGGTACTGCACCAGTTCCTGGATGCCATGTCAGCACATGTCGGTGATCATGTATATTTCCCCAATGCCCGTGTGGTATTGGCCAGCAATATGCATCTCTTCCAGCAAATAGCGGAAGTGGGTGCAATAGACTGCACGCACATATGCATCAAAGCACCAGCTGGTGAGCAGGGTAGGGCCTACATTAACCGCAAGGGCTTCCCATCTATCAACTGCCAAGTTGTGTGTGATGCCCAGGGCATAATAATGAATGTGTGTGCTGGCTGCCCTGGGAGTTAACATGATTCCCACATCTGGCATTTGACGCAGCTGTACCAGACATTTGCCAATGGGGACATCCCACACGGACACCTAGTGGGGGATGCAGGTTATGCACTGGAGCCATGGCTGATGACACCCATCAGAAACGCACACACACCTGAACAGGAACGCCATAATGAGGCACATGCACAAACACATAATGTAATAGAGCATGTGTTTGGACTGCTGAAGTCATGGTTCCGGTGTCTGGACACATCTGGTGGAGCCTTGCAGTACACAACAACTACATGTACCCAAATTGTCATGGTATGTGCTATGCTACATAATATGATCTTGCAAAAACAGCTGCAGCAGGACCAGCATAGGGCTGGGCCAAACAGCCCCCCACCATTGCCAAGGCCATCACAGGCAGAGCGTGACTCGGGGGAGGAACAACCTGAGCCTGCCCCAGTAGGCAGAAGGAGGCGTGCCCAGTATGCCCTGGCCTTGGCAAAGAGGCAATGCATAGCACATACACTGGCTCAGTAGGAACCCTGGGAATGATACCCCCTCTGACTCACTCAAATAATAACATGGATGCCTAAAATGACATGACCTGCTCACAAACATGTACAGGGAGTGTAATATGCGCATCCAACAGAGGCAGCCCTGCAGCACCACCTGAGGCATGAATGCCATGTGTTAAGTAATGTAACATCATGTACTATATGCACACCTGAGCACCCTGACTAACATCCACCCTCACCAAGCATGAAGCCACAAAATGACGATGGGATGATCAAGTGCAATAACTGGCTGAAGTAATGCAGTTAGTCAAAGGGGAGCCAATGTGTTTCAGGCTGGGAAGATATGCAGAGCATGACATGATGCACCACCTGCTAGGGGTGGTGTGCACCTATCAGTCCATGCCCCATGGATACTGGCAAAGGCTGTCAGTACCCACAGCATGCCCTGAATAGGTAAGTCTCAAAACACAAACCCACCTTCATAGGTACCACAAGGGATAGGAACCTAGGTGTAATGCTACCCATTGCCAGAAGTCTAAACAGAAAGATGTGTGCAGTGTAAACGCACACAGTATGTAGAATGTAGATATCAGTCCTGTAATAGAGAACTGGGCCAAGGCTCACATCAGCACTCTAACACTACCAGGTCACACCTCATACTGTGCTGCACAGCTGCAAAACATGGAACAAGTTACAAAAGGAGGGTGACTAGCAATAAATGTCAAGGATAACCACACCCCCATGTTGGTACCACAACAAGAAGCAGCATGGATTAGCCATGGTCAAATACCAATGGCTAAAACCGCCTCCCAGTATATAGCCTGCTGCAGACTACTGTCCTAATACCAGGAACTGCACCTGGCCTATGTTGGAATACATGAATATATCAAGCCCCCCAAACCACATTATATTGCTTGACTGAAAATACCCAGACATACACCGGGAGCATTATACTAGCACCAACACAGTTGGAGAAAAGTTCCCAGAATCCATAAACCAAAATGCCCAGGAACAATGTACCACTCCCACAAGAGGAGTAAGCATACTGGATGTGATAATCAGCAACATGTGTACTGGATGGCAAGATGAGAAGTGTATCCCCCACTGGTAAGACCAGACCATAGAGTAATCACACTGGATATACACATCCCGACGCCAGTCCCTGGCCAGAATACCACAGTGAAAAACATGTGTAAAGCATAGGTTGCACCCCTCCAAACCGATGTGGAATCCACGAAAGGCCCTGTGCAAGTGCAGAATATGGGACACACCGCAGAACATGTTATACAGGCATTCCATGAACACAGCCAGGAATGCTTGGAGTATGCAATCACAAATAACAAGACACAATGCCATACACGCAGGCATCTGGCATGCTGGACTCCAGCCATTACCAAACCATGCAAGAGAATGAGGAAGCTACCACATGATAGAGCAAACATAAAAAAGGAAGTAATCACTGATCAGTAGTATGGCAATAACATATGTCCACACATACAATCCACTAAGGCCAGCCACAACAAGTAGAATCTGTGAATCCAGAGGCAATGTGACACCTGTCCCAAGTACACAGACAACCACAACTCCCCCCAATAAATACAAATATATGTGATAGATGCAACCATGTATCCAAACCGGAGGCTGAGCTCCCCCAACTCAGTACTGTCAAAACTAGTCAGGAGGCGAAGGTAACCACATACACCACAAACCCAGTCCCACATAGACCTACCACAACTGTAAACCAAACACATAAACACAGAAAAACATTCCCGGAGGCCCTAATTACAAACACACCACACCAACAGAAGCCTCCAAAGCAGATCACAAGCAACCACAACCTCCAAACATAGCACATGCAACACATAGTACACAAAGCTGGTGTGCCAAACAGTCACAGGCCAGAAGGAGAAACAACATGCCTGATACAGTTGTAATAGGTGTCTGTATAGGCAGACACACTGCTGTCCCACTCACCAGACTGAACAAGGGAAAGGGTACAGTAAGCTGCCTGTAGGCTGCCACAATATGCCACATAACACAAGTACGTAGGTCACCCCAAAGCAAGCAGAAATATGATGCACTCAATGTCCATGCTGCTGTGAATGACCTGAGATGTACCTCCCTGATCTACATGAAAAGAGACATGGATGAGCTCTCTGAGTATGTACCCCAGGCCGGTATGACACTGGCCATATGCAGCATCCAACCCTCACCAAGAATGATGCCACAGTACAAACACAGAATGAGCATGTTTTAACAGGTGGCACAGTTACAGCTGTCAGTCCAAGAGGGTCTAATGTCTGTCTCCTTGAGATGTCAAGCATGACAAGCCATGCTGCTGTTCCAGGGATGGCTTGCACCTGTTACCCCTGTGCATCTGGATACTGGATAAGGCCTTTTCCACCTCCATAGAGCCGTATGTAGGCAAGGCCAAAAAGACTACCCACCACCCTAGAAAACATAAGTGGTAAGAAACATAAGGGTAATGCTGACCAATGCCAGATGTGTGAACTGCAATATGCATGCCCCTGAGGCACTTCCCAGTATGGAGAAAATTGATGTCTGTGCAGTGACAGAAGCCTGCTGCAAGCCTAGTGATAGCACACCAGCACTAACAGGTTATACCACATATCATGCGTTATGGCCCCAACACCTGGACCAAAACATCAAAGGAGGGGGAGTATTCATATGCAGCACAGACACCCATACCGCCAGGTAACTGACAATGCACAAAGTAGCGGAGACCACCCATGTGCACCTAAGTGTAGTCAAAACTGCTGTACAGTCTGTAGCATGTGACAGACCACACTCACACACACAAGAACTCCACCCAGACATCCTGAAGACACTGGACAGTATGAATGTCCCACCAAATACCAGACAAGGTACACACAAATTACCACATAGGTGGCAAACCATTATGTATGCAAGGAGTAATCAGGGACCTAGGGACACAAGTCAACAGTAATCTGTCATGTGACACTCACAATGCCAATGTGGCTAGGAAGATTGTCGATATTGGACACCGTATCATGAAAGGATTCACATCTACATCAACAGAGGTCACTGTGCCGCTGTACTGTTCCCTTATCAGACCCATAATCTAGTACAATGACTCATATGGGATGTACCGTAGGTGACACCTGCAGCGATTCGGAAGACCTCATAGTTACCCCACCAAGAGGATAAAGGGTGTCAAATATATGTCATATGCTGCCTGGCTGTAGACACCCCAGCTGAATGCAGTCACAGACTGCCTACACAGAGGCATTGTATGTCTGTTGTACAAGGCCATGTCCAACACAGGAGTAATGGACATGCTCCACCACAGGAAATCAAAGCCATTGGAGCTGTGAGAGTGACAGATGTCAGCCTCAACACATAATGAAATAGGATGTGCTGGAGGGACAGATACATAACCCAGAGGCTCCCCACACCCAGAAAAAGGATCCCAATTCATGTTAGGCAGTGCCCCTCACTGACACCCCTCAACAGGAATATTGCCAAGTGGATGGATGATTGTACATGTATACTGGGGGTCTTCACTGTGTCACGACCAGACAGAGGCACTGTAAAGAAATTCATAAATGGCCATAATAGTCACATAGCAAGGGGCAGCGAAAGACACACACACTCTGGCTAGGCTTACTAATTCCCTAGGGTGGATAGCCTAGTATGAACCCATGAACCTATGAAGATACAAATTGTACAGGACACTAAGGATAATCACAAGGCTTACTTAACTGATGGTAGGAACCATGTTGGGCATCCACAGATATGCTCCGAATCACACAGATATTACAAACAACATACCAAACACACACACACATATTGCTAACATACAACCTGACAGGTGCAGTGCAACCCCCTCCCCAGAATGCAAAATATGTATCCCAGCAGACTGCTGGTCCCCTGACATTGCAGATGCTGAGGTAACAGCCATCATCTGCAAAACAAAACACACAGCAGCAAAGGTATGTGATGGTGTCCTGGGCTGAGGCCAACATGGACTCCAAGAATAATGGAACGCCAAATCACATTACTGCCCAATGTCAGCCTTACCACAGGATATGTACCCAAAGAGCAGTGTACAACAACAGTGGTCCTTCACAACAAAGGAGTTGCCTGAATGGATACTGCAAACTACCACCCCAGGATCCTGACAAGCTTGGTCTGCACAGCTATGGAAAGGATCAATATGTACCGCAGACATAAAGCTATTGTGGACCTACTGATACTGGACCCTACACAGTGTGGCTGTCATAACTGCAGATCCTGCCCCTAAACATGTTTGACCCATTTGAAGCAGTCATTAAGGTCATTGATGAGGGCAATGTGGTCCACACAGCGTAGCTGGACCGTGCATATGCTTCTAGACAATACCCTACGAGCTCAGTATGGATATGTTCAGCAGCTTAAATATATACCCCTATGTCAGTAGAGGGGTTGCAAACCAGACCAAGGACAGAACTGACATGGTCAGACATGCTGCATCCATGTAAGACTACAAAGCAGATATGAGTGGCATCCCCCAAGGCCTGGTCCTGCGTCCCCCCTGTTCTGTATATATGTCCCATAGGTATAGGCCAACATAGAAGGACTGTGACTGAACATGTATGCAGAGGAGTACAAAGAGCCCCCCATATCTGACCCCCAGCTGACACAAGCAACCCACAAAAGGGCCACCTACAAACAGACAACTGGAGCCATAGCCATGTCAGCAAGCTAATTGCAGAACTGTGTATAGACAACCACCGTGGATATACAGTAAGTGCCCACAAATTACCACACAGGTGTTAAGCCATTACATACCTAACATGTAATGAGAGACCTGGGGACAAAAGGTGATGGATATCCTGCACTGGACAAACATGTGGCTGTAGTGTTCGCAGAAACATACTATATACCCACCCAATCATGAAGGTTGTCAGATGTAGATAAGGGTAGGTCACTGTGGCTCTGCAGTCATCCTTCATCAGCATCACAATTGACTACAATAGCCCCTGTGGGATATACCTCAGCAGACACCTCCATCAACTGTAAAGTCCACAACAGTACCCCACCAGCAATAGCAAAGAGCATGAACAGATGCCAGGTGTTGCCTGAGTAAACAAACTGCAGCCCCACACACTGCCATACTGCCCAGCTACAGGCAAGCTGTGCCTGTTGTATGAAGCCATGTCCATCCTGGAATCAATGAACATGCTGCACCTTGTACAATCTGAATGGCAGTGAGCTATGCACATGAGAGACCTGAACCCTAGCACTGACATACATAGGACAAGCTGTACAGAATGATCCATAACACAGAAGGCACCCCCACTCTTCAGTAAACTCCCGGTACAGGTCAGCCAGAGAGTCACCTATCGACACCCCTCAAGAGGAATCCTGATGAGTGGATGGGAGATGGTAGGCTAACCCTGGGTATCACTGTTATGTCAGAGGTAGACGGAGGCACAGTATACTAACCATGACATATGTCATGGCAAACTCCAGTTACAATGTGTGTCGAAGGACAAACACACCCTGTGACTAGCATCAGAAATGGCCTAGGGAACATCACTAGTGTTTGCCAATGTCCACCCATGTTGTGGAAAACACTACCAATGTTGGACGAGCCTAGTTTAGGTAGTCCATATCTGAACATAATGCAACATGGTCATATGTGCACAACTGGCCCCTACACAGTCTGTTGTGCTCACTATGAAGATGTCAAGCAGTGATAGGACTAAAGCCCAGGATACTGTCCACCAAAGTGAAAGTACTGAACCAGGACACTATACGGTACTACAGTGTTAGGTCATTATGAAAGTATGTTGACAACTGTCTGCAAAGTATCTCATGCAATCCCTGCAGGCACAGTATAATCCCTGTTGTGGCAGACATGAAGCAGTTGGCCAGTTAGTACACAACATGACACCCAACACACAACCATAAACGTGAGATATTGTTGAAGTTCACACACACCCAGATATGTGGTGGACTTCAGAGTGCAACATATGGAAAGCTCACACTGGGCATGCTCGCACACTTTGATAAATGAGGCATATGTCAGACAACATGCCATGGAAAGGCTGAACTGGGCATGCTCACACACTTAGGCCATATCTCCGTTTAGCAGTTGGCCACACATATCTGGTATTTGTACGTGTCATTCCAGGAACCAACCACAACACAGCAATCTGCCCAGTGCACACAGTAAATGACTACAGAGACATAAGTGATATAGTGGATCGCCATCATATGCAAACATCTTCCACAGATACACAAGTTGGTCATAGGAACAGGGAATGCTATGGCAATAAAGACCTGCAAACAGTAGAACAGCACAACAAATATTGTGCATCTGACAATTGAACATATGGGTGTAGAGGTCAATACTAGGCTTGTTGCCCTAGGGAATGACAACTCAGCCAGAGTGTGCTTGGCATCTGCATCCCCAGTACAGTAGGCTAGTGTGCCACTGTAAAGTAGGTCACATAAGGCAACGTGTGAGGCTAGTGAGCTGTGCCTCTGTCAAGCAGGGGCACAGTGGAGATCCCAGGGTTTGAATGTGCTAAGACACAGCCATGTTGTCGGTGTGTGCTGGAAGAGGGTTGCTGAGGATCTCTAACAGTAAGTGGCCGTCAATAACAGACTGAGGGGAGCCCTATCTGTATTCTCTGGACAATTCCACTGTCAACACTGTATTGTGATGATTATGTGTGAATGAAGTGCCGTGCCGGAACTGTTCACAGATGTCCTCCCTCTGTGGGCTACAGCTCTGCAATGTATTAGCTCACTCTGTCTGTTGTACGGCTCATATATGGCTGGTGTACACCTGACAGGTGTCTTGTTGTGGAGCAGTCATGGGTATATGTGGGATAGCATGATCAATGCAAACTGTACACATGCTCATAGAATGCAATTGTCAAGGATTATGCTGAGTGGCCAGTATAGTCCCCCAGCATGGGTCCTTTGAAGTCATCCACCCCAGTCTTCACAAGTGTAGAGTCTGCTTGTGCTAAATACAGTTTGTATGCAGTGACAACCTTGCCTGGGGGTGGAGATGGGATATGGATGTCCAGGGAAAGGTGGGTATGGTCAGATATCAACAATGGTGGTCTACCTCTGGTGTGGAACAGTGAGTACCCATGTTGCAGATGGACAGGTGCAATATGTATTCCCCCATGTGGCTGTGGTGTGTGGCTCTGCCATAGCACATGGACCCACAAATTGTAGTGGCTGTAGGGTAAAGTGGTAGAGGCCTGAGTAGTTCTCACACACAATATGCCTGTACCTGATGTTAACAACTGGAATGGTGTATGTGAACACATGCATATCCAGCACTGTTCCCAGGGAAGCTAAGTGTGTGTCCTGGATGTGGGTGTGGTGTTCTGGACTGGTTGTGTTGTGTGTTACAGGTCCTGTGGTCATGAAGCATGGTATAGAACATAACCTGCCAGTGCGATGTGCATATCTGACCCTGACGTAGGTGGCTGCAAATGCATATATATGCTATCCCCCACCTGACAGGTAGTACTAGATGTACATACTTCTGTAGAAATAAAGATGTCAGCACCCTATAAATACTGCAGGTGCAGACCAAATGCTTAGTAATTCGGTTAGCACACTCTGCTAATGCATCTTCTTCAAGTGTCATAATATAGGTAGGTAGGGGTTTGAATCCTGCAACTGCCCAGTGTGTGTGGAGGGGGGTTAGTGCGTGTGCAAGATCTGTGTAAGGGAGATGTCCCTTTTGGCAACTGTGAAAGCACTCTACAGGATGCACATTCCCCTATCTCAGCACGGATGATGTCAGCACCCTATAAGTACAGCAGGAGAAAATAAACCTCCCAGTGATTCGAATAGCGCGCTCTGCTAATGCATCTGTCACAAGTATCATAACATAGTTAGATAGGGGTTGGAATCCTCCAACTGCCCAGTGTGTGTGGAGAGGGGGTAGTGTGAGTGCAAGTCTGTGTGAGGGAGATGTCCCTTTTGGCAACTGTGAAAGCACTCTACAGGATGCACATTCCCCTATCTCAGCACGGATGATGTCAGCACCCTATAAGTACAGCAGGAGAAGGGAAACCTCCCAGTAATTTGAATAGCGCGCTCTGCTAATGCATCTGTCATGAGTGTCATAACATAGTTAGGTAGAGGTTTGAATCCTGCAACTATTCAGTGTGTGTAGAGGGGGTTTAGTGTGTGTGCAAGTCTGTGTGAGGGAGAGGTCCCTTTTGGCAACTGTGAAAGCACTCTACAGGATGCACATTCCGCTATCTCAGCACGGATGATGTCAGCACCCTATAAGTACAGCAGGAGAAGCGAAATCTCCCAGTAATTCAAATAGCGTCCTCCACTAATGCGTCTGTCACAAGTGTCATAACATAGTTAGGTTGGGGTTTGAATCCTGCAACTGCCCAGTGTGTGGAGGGGGGTTAGTGTGTGTGCAAGTCTGCGTGAGGGAAAAGTCCCTTTTGGCAACTGTGAAAGCACTCTACAGGATGCACTTTACCCTATCTCAGCACAGATGATGTCAGCACCCTACAAGTACAGCAGGAGAAGGGAAACCTCCCAGTAATTCGAATAACACACTCCGCTAATGCGTCTCTATCGAGTGTCATAATATAGTTAGATAGGAGTTTGAAACCTGCAAATGGCATGTGTGTGTTGTTGGATGTGGGTACTTTGTGTGTGAGCAATTCTGTATGAAAAACATGTGCTTTTTTGCAATCAGGAGATCACACTACCTGATGCACATTACCCTTTCAAAACACTGATGATGTCAGCACCCTATAAGTACAGCCAGAGAAGAGGAACCATCTAGTAATCTGAATAGTGCACTTCGCTAATGCATCTCTCTCACATGGCATGACTTAGTTAGGTAGGAGTATGAATCCTGCAAATATCAAGTGTGGTGGTGGTGGGTAAATGCAAGTGTGAGAAAACAGATCCTTTTGGCAAATACTACAATACACCAGATGCTGCATATTCCCCCAGTAAACACAGGGGATGTCACCACACTATCAGCACAGCCAAACAGGGCTAGGTGGCCAGTAATGTCAATAGTGCACTCTGCTACTGGGTCTATTACCATTGTCAGAGTACAGATAGGTATGTTTTGGTAACCCACAACTACCACGTGTGGTTGTGTCACACATTATGACCTTGTGTGGGTCTTTGTGCATAACAATGCATGCCATTGCCTAAATCAGCAATGGCATTGCACACATGATGTACATGTGTGACACATACACATAAATACCTGTGACCTGCAGTAGTTACCATGTCTGACACATGCCTCGAGTGGATAAATGGTATTTGCAATGCATAACAATATGACTGTGTCTTACTGTGCAGGGGCCACACGTGGTATGTGTCTATACAGTGTGGGTGTATATGGTAAAATACCTACAGCAGGGGATACACATCTGGTCTGGGCCATATAGTCTACATGTAGTCGATGTACAGGTGCTGCACATGTCATTCCACTGCAATTCAGTGACCACATGCTGGGAACCCTTCAACTAGTGTGTTGTAGCTACAGTAATGCTCATGCACAATGTTTGGCTGGATGCAGTCCAGCCATATAAAGACAGTTCTTGAGACTGTCATATTGCCAGTGTTGTTATGGAGGATAGGTAGTTTTCCTGTGTATGGGAGGGTTGTGTGTGCCAGGCTATGAACCAGACAGCAGTCCGACACACTGTTAGCTGCACATGAATAGGCCCTGATGCTTTGTGCTGTGCCAACAACCTGGAGGTGTGTGTATCTGTGGTGCCTTGGGATGCCACCCCCTGTCCATGTGTGTTACATGTGTAGGGGACGACAGGCATGGTATGAGGCATAACCTGGCAGTGATGGGTTGCACCTGTGAGCCATGAATCAGGACTCTGGTACTGCACAGACATTGCAGTTCACCGTGCTGAGGACAGTGTCCAGTGCATGCATCTTGCGGTGTACACTGCTGGTGTTGTGTAGCAGCACAGTTAGTGTCCTAACCTGTGTGATACCCGTGGAGGTGGCTATGTAATCCGTGTCCTGCAGCATAAGGCAGTATGTGTGTATCAAGGAGCTTCCCCAATATACATTGGGCCATGGGTGTTACGTGCAAGCTGCCCCTTGCACATAATTGTGGCTTCCCTAGCATGTAAGCACACATTGACAGCCAGCGGATACCCTATGAATGACATTGGAGACTGAGCAGAATGTAGACATACAACACCCTTCCTACATATAGTGGTAGCATACCTGGTGAGGGTATGATGGCAACCAAGATCAGGCTCATACTGGCCCATGCCACATGCTGAGAGATCCCTTCTATGTTCCCTATCACTTCACCGTGTACAGCCTGTTGAGCGGGACCCCACTGCAGCGGCCAAGACAGGTACCTGACACATCTGTAGCATGTGTGTTGTGTAGCCCTACAGGCTGTGAGTGTGTGGCACATGGGATGTGTGTGCCATGTGTGGCATGTGCTCTGTTCCGACATAACATATGCCTGTGTGTCAGTTGCGGAGGTGTGTGATGCTCAGGCAGGATGCTATTCCGAGTCCCCACGTATGCCCCAGTGTGTTCAGCTTGCTGTCAGTGCGTGTCTATGTCTGACTGGTATTGTAGTCACTGTAGTATGACATGCCACCTGACAGGGTATGGCATTACTGGGTTCAGAGTGCTCAGTCCCCAGATTGGCTATGTGGTGGCATCCCACACATGTGTTGTATGTTCCTGGCCAAGGGTGATGGTTGACTGCATACATGTGGCAGCTGTGATATTGCCACATGACTCACATAAACCACAACTGGACCATAGAGGTGATTCACAGGTTACCTTTGCACATGCTACCCTAGTAGTGTGATTGCCATGGTGAGTACCAACACATAGGGCCAATGGGGAACAATATACTGAAGGTGTGTATGTGTGGGTGTACTGCTACTGTTTCATAGCACTGGCATATATGACTGCACACATGGGTAAATGCCAGGTAAGACATGTGCAATGTGTCACAGGCAATGTACATGCGAACAGGACAGACAGTGACGTTCTGTCATGTGTAAACTTGACATACGTATCGTACGCTGTGCAGATGTCACTAGGAGTCCACAGAAGCATTGTAACTCTGCATTGCAGGTGGAAGCAGCGTTCCAGGGAACCCCAAGAGAACATGCATGCGAACAATGCTACAGTAAGCAGGGCTGGAAGTAGTCCATTGTACAACAAAGAAGGGGTAACACTAACAGTAGGTAACAGTGCAAATATGTAGGCACTATCAACATGTACCCTGGAATGCACAGCACAGATGCCCATGGTAGAACTGATATTATGTCATAGTTAATTGTGATTTGGATTACATTGGTACTGCACACATATCAACATGCACAAACATCCACATTGCATAGTCATTGTGGGCAACTTGACACCATTACTGTACATGTCCATCATTGCATATCACTACTTGCATTAGCTTCCCCCCTGTGCTTCCCATGTATGTGGCTATCTGTTGACATCCTTACCACCGGCATGCAATAACGTGCAGCTGTTACACTTTGGTACGTGCTATGGGTGCAGATAACAATTCAGGACAGTCATACGGTTACTGCATCAGGCATGCTGGGATATACACACAGTCATATCAGCACAGTGTACTGTTACCAACATGATACTACTAATACATGTCTATGTAGTCACCCTGTGCATCAGCAATGTGTTTACTTGTTCCCGCAATGTTGTTGGAGATTGCAGGAGGTGGCACAGTGTCATCATATGCACAGGGTGTGAATTAGGTATGCCTGAGTCTGCCACTGATACCACCAATTGACATGTGTGTGTATGTGTGTTGGTGAGGGACAGCAGTACAGGGTGGGGCACTGTTGGTGCAGTGTGTGCATGTATGTGGTAGCCCTAGGTGTTAACATTTCGCATGTGTGTATGCACGCACACAGTTCCACCTGATGGCTGCCATATACAGGGGTTTGTGGACAGCCACAGACTGCACCTGGCAGGTCATACAGATCAGTGTCTGCGGGCACGGACATGGTACCTGTGCCTGGCAGGGGTGCTACGGACCGTATCCAGTACTAAGCCAGACTGGGTACTGTCATCAGAAGCGGGAGTGTGTTGACTGGACACAGGTCCCTGTTGGGACTGTCCAGATCCACGTGCACATGTTCTCCTGGGGCATTCCGATGACAGCACAGACCCAGCATTGCTGGGGCTGCTGCTGGCACTATGGGGGTGTGCGCGGGCCTGTTGTCATCCGCGCCAACTGCCAGCTGCTGCTGTTGCTGGCATACGGCCACGTCGATGCCTCAACCGTCCACCATTGCCCTGGCTCATGGACATGTAGTTGTGGAACTGATCTAATATGTCCCCACAATGTCTGTCTATGACATCGGTGAAATTACGGATGGCAGCCGCAATGTCACGCATACTGTCAGTCATGGCTCTGCGACATGCTGTCAGCTCCCTCAGACCCTGTCTGGTGTACCGTT
Source organism: Protopterus annectens (assembly GCF_019279795.1). Classification (NCBI taxonomy): domain Eukaryota; kingdom Metazoa; phylum Chordata; order Ceratodontiformes; family Protopteridae; genus Protopterus; species Protopterus annectens. The sequence continues at coordinate 401,266,388 of NC_056733.1, forward strand.
CCATACGTGACTGTGCCTGCATGACAGCCCAAAACATAGCTGAGGTTGTAAGACCTCTTTGGGCATGTCTGACAGGGGCAGTACACCCACGGATGTTCCCACGAGAACCCCTGGACATCTGTCTGTGTGGTACCATCTCAGGACCATGCCCATGGCTGCTGTGTGGGGAAGCATGTGCCACAGATACCACATTACCCTGGTCAATGCCCACTGTATCCTGTCCATCACCTAGGGACATTGGTGACAAAGGATGTATTGGCAGGATGAATTTGCGCATTGATGGGGTTGACAGCTGTGTACTGCCAATTGGCTGACCAATGGCAGACCCTGGCACACCTTCCTGTGCCATTACACAGATGTCATCATTATCAGTACCCGTGACACCTGATTCAGGTTCCCTGCTGCATGACACCAGAGCAGCACCAGAACCTGTGGGAGGGAAGCAGGAAACACAGTCTACAATGTCTACACAATGTTACCAGTGATGCACACATGCACACATGCACAGGTGCACACATGCATAGGTGCACACATGCACACATGCACACATGCACAGGTGCACACGTGCACACATGCACACATGCACAGGTGCACAGGTGCACACATGCACACATGCACACATGTACAGGTGCACACATGCACACAGTTGCACACTTGCACACAGTTGCACACTTGCACACTACTCAGTATGCGAGATGTCAACACATGGACACAGACACACCTGCATGCATACACAGAGCACTACTAAGTGAGCTTAATATTACTATTACTATCAAGACTATTAAAGGTATTGTTAATACACACTCACCAGCATGTATAGGCTGCATTGCTGTTACACCGGAGGGACCTGCAGAAGTGAGGAAATTAATGTCAGTGGGCACAACTGTGCCATTGTTACTGAGTATGATACAGGTCAGTTGTTCAACAGTTGCCTTTCACAGGTCAGCTGCTGATATTGAGAATATCACACTTGCACATTAAATACTATGATGACAGCTACAAACTAAGGACACACCTCACACATGCATTAACTACCAGTGTACACAACAGTCAACTATACATATGGCATATTACCTGCACGCTCGTAGTCATGGTGCTGTGTGGCTCCAGCCTCCATCATAATGCAGGTCTGCTGCTGTTGTTGTTGTTGGTAGGCTGGAGCCACAACACTTATGAGTAGTCCCTCCAGTCTGGTGAGTGGGGGATGTGTAGCCACCCCACCACCTGTGGCAACCTGTTGCCTGTGGATATCCGATGCACGCTGACGGACATTTCTGATTAAATCACTGCAGTGATGTCGTACCTGCTCATATGTCCTATTATGCATGCCTATGTCATTTACCACTCGGACCAGGTCTTGCCACAGTGCAGCCCTCTCCTGCTGATTCTGGCTGGTGCGGGAAAGCAGTATTGCATAATCCCGCACCAGGCTCTGGTGTACTTCCTCATCCTCAGCTGCAGAGTATGCTGGATTGCGCTGGTGAGCCATGGTCCTGAAAAAGGAAATAAAATGATATCAGCAAAATACGTCAGCAGAATTTGGCACACATACTACACATGCTACTCGACTGTTGTGATACAACATATCTCACATATATAACATCTGTCTGTCTATTGGTGGATACACATGTAAATGGCCAGGTATCAGTGCTCAGCCAACAACTGTGCAACAGTACCTGGCACACTCCATACGACATACAACCAACCCCCAGCAATCAGAACACTGCTTCAGGTCCAAAGCACCTCCTCACTCTGGGGGGTTGTATTGAGGTACTGTATGGGGTACATCATCAACTACTGTGATCTGACCACAAACTAATTGCCCTGGATATACATATCCCACCTCCACCACCAGCACAATTGACTACAGTGAATAACATTTCAAACGCAAACTTTACACTTTGTAAGACTGAGATGGTATCCTTTAAGCCCACTGGGCCAGCGGAAGCCACAACCCACAATGCTGACTCCTTCACAAATGATTTCTACAGACATCTCCGAGAATGCATGGATCATGCAATCCCATATAAGACCAAGACACTCTCCACAAAGGGAAAGCATCCTGTCTGGTGGACCCCAGCCATAGACAGATTGTATAACAAAAGATGGAAGCTACTGCAAGACAGAGCATAATTCCATAAAGGGAAGGCATGTCTGATCAGCACTAGTAAAGAGCTATGTTCTCTCATACAATCATTCATGGGCAACTTTGAGAGGGAAATCACCAGGGACACTACAGATAACCACAAGGCCTTCTTCAGTTATGTTAGAAACCTGGTCAGAAACCCTCCAATATGCTCATAGTTAGTACACAACAACAAATAATTCACTGAGCCCACAGATATTGGCAACACTGTGGCAGACAGGTTCAGTGCAATTTTCCCCCCTCCCTCTCCCCCAAACGAAGACATACATATCCCAGCTGAATGTAACCTCCCTGTCATCACAGATGTCCAGGTGAGAGCCGCCCTCAGAAAAGCAAAAAACACAGCATCAATGGGACCTGATGGTATCCCCGGTTGCATGCTACATGAACTCCAAGAGGAGCTAAACACACATATAGAAGTGCTATGTAACACTAGCCTGACTACAGGATATGTACCTGTACACTGGCGTACAGCAGCAGTGGTTCCACTCCACAAAGTAGGCACCTCTACAGACCAATACAATACAACACAATACAATACAATACAATACAATATGCTATTGCCCCTGGGACTACAGCAGCATACTGTTCTGCTACCCTGACCATTGTGACACGTGATGTGATGGTACCTGCTCCTGTCAAACAGTTACACAGGGTGACTCATATGGCATATTAACTATCTGACTAACATTCAGCAGGTGTATGTGTGACATGTACTCATGGGGAGTCTTGCTTCTTAACGCTGTGTGGTTTATTGCAGGGTATGTCTTAGCTGTGGGTAGGAACCTGTACCTCTGCCATGTGCTCTCTACTGCGGTGTCAAGGATGACACACAGCAGTCATTTAGGTTGTGGATGGTGTGAGGTGTTACTATGGTTGTTGGACATCTGTCATGGGTGTGACTTAAGTATGTAAATCCAGGAGTGGTAACCTCTATGTGGGTAGTATGTGTGCACTATGTGGTGTTGTCAGTCACTGTGCATTGGTAATGTGTTTGAGTGCATTGTCACAGTGTTGTACATGTCACTGTGTCCTTCTCCATATCTGTAGCTGTCATGTGAGGTACATACCGTGGCAGCCATTGTGTGGTGTGGAGGGGTACACTGACCTACATGTCCATAGCTGACACACTATGTCTGCTGACACATACCATGTACAGGTATTCCAGGAATAGTGTGCCACTGTGACTATCATTGGGGGGACTATTGTACACATTTATGACCCTGTTCACCCCTGACACATGCAGTGGTGGGCAGCCAATCACATATCTGGTGGTTACTGGTGTAGGTGATTTGAAATGGGGTATGGTACTCCAGTTTCGACACTGGTGTTCACTCCATGCCTTTGTCACCAGGCACCTGTTGCAATACATCTGTACACATGTGCCTCACTCAGAATATATATACATCTCTCTCTATATATATATATATATATATATATATATATATATATATATATATATATATATATATATATATATATTTATCTATATGTATATATGTCTATATATATATATATATATATATATATATATATATATATATATATATGTATATATGTCTGTATACATATACACATATATATATCGTTGTGCATATATTGCTATAGATATGGAGAGGGGGGAGTGTGACAGAAAGGGGGTGAGAGTGACAGAGGGGGTGGGACAGGTGGAGTGTGAGATTGTCATATATAGTCATATCTGTAGATAGTCAGATCTGTCTGTCTATGTATATGTATCTACATATATCTATATCTGTATGTGTGTATTGCATATATATGTTTGTACATATTCTATCTATCTACATCTGCCTATGTATTCCTACATCCCTCTCTATCTATGTATACATATATGCATATTATATATATATATATATATATATATATATATATATATATATATATATATATACATACGTATTCATATGATAGATAGGTATATCAGCATGTTTGTTTACAAAACTGTATACACACACTAACATCCTGCTAAACATACATAACTGTGAAACCTACTTTGTACATTGCACTACAACCTACATTCAACCTACATTGATATGTGCACATAGATGCCCTCACATACATATGTCTGTACAGCCTTCACTGATAGCTGCTGTATGTCCCCTGCCCTATGCACATCTTCATATACATATAGATACAGACCAATGACACATATGGAGGGCTCACAGTATGTAGACTTTTAAAGTATTACTTTACATTACCTGTGTTTGTCACAGCTGCTTGCATTGCCTTTTGGATTGGTGTCCTGCTGCTGCTCCAGTTGACAGATGTCAGCTTTCAAGTAGGTTTTGTTGAGTGTTTTTGTTTGTGTATGTTTCTCTCTCTCTCTCTCTCTCTCTCTCTCCCTACCTCTAGAGGGTGCAATGAAAGTATTGCATGTGTGGACTGGGAGTACAGCATGCTTTTGTAGGTATCTGCATATGTCCATGTGATGGCCTCTGCACCAATTGTTAGCCAGCATTTGCTAATTGCATGCAGCCAGTTGTGTACTGATTGCAGTTCTCACTGTGATTTCAGGATAGTGCTATAAAAAGGTATGTGAGATAGGAATAGCCCTTTCAGAGTTTAAGGGCAGGGACCATGCTGGTATGCTGTGGACACTGTTCTGTGAGTGTAAAGGTTAGTATCTCTCTCATATTTTCGGCTGTGTTGTAGAGTAACATTTCTCCATTCATTTCTCCAGTTTCCTGTACTAAGTGTGTATGTACACTGACACCTAAGATTACTACTACTGTTAATGTGGGTGTGTGTGCTTTCCTGTGGGACATGTGGTGTAACTGGCATATATCAGTGGCTCTTGCACTTTGTTGCTATGACTTCAATATTTGCCCTTTACATTCACTACTTGTATGCCTGCTAGGTGTCTTGACTGTAGTGTGTTGCTGTGGCTTTCCTATTTTCCATGTACATTCACACCTTAGAATGCTTGCTATATCTGCTATGGTGTTACTGCATGCAGTGTGGTCTGGCCATGGTGTGGGCCTGGACATCTATTAGGGTATTTGAGTATGCTGCTGAGCAGGCCCCAGAGACTCTCAGGTGCATCTTTTATCTGCCTCATGGAATGGTACATATCAGTGGGGTACACCCATTAAATTGTCTGGTATTCTGCAGTTGTGACTGTGGGTTAGTATGAGCATATGTATTACTACACTATTTCCAACGTGCAAGTGGTGCATACTTTCAGTACTTCATAGTTACCATTACATGTGTTGTAACACCTTTCTGCCTACTGTTTGTACATTTCACAGGGAGTCTGTGGGGCATCCCTGTAACTCAGTCACTGTTGCTATGTCTAGGCTCTTAACTATTCAAATATGGCAGTGTCAGACCTCTCAAGTGTACAGATATTTGCAGGATGTCCACATTTTTGCCTCATATTTTGGTCCATATCTCATAAACAGCTTTTTCTGGCAAATCACTCAGGGCTCAAGTCAGACTATAGTGACAAACATTTCAGTTTCAGACTTCATACCCGTCCAAACATCCAACATAATGCATAACCTGTTACTCTCTCAACTGTCTAAGTTTGTTTGAGCAATATTTGAAATGTGTCCCTGTTTTTGGGCCTTTGTTCCACATTTTTTATTACTTAGTCCAGATGTGTTGCTGTAAGAGGTTGTGGGGTATGGGCAGTGATTATCCTGCTGTGAGTATGTGTGTGGCTTGCAAGGTGCTACAGTGACATTATTACCTACTAGCTACCAAGTAGCATGGCTGTTTCTGTTCACACACTACTATTATAGTAATCCACTACATTTGACAGTAAATATACATGACATGCTTTGTGTACTACACATCCTATATTCCCTTTACATTCATTCCTACTATTGCATGATATATTTATTGTAGCACAATGTTCTTATATAGCAGTCATGGCTTAGTGGTAAGTCATGCAGACTACTGTTTCCAAGGTCCTGGGTTCGGGACTGACAGTGGGATTTGATTTTGCTTTTGAGCAGACTACAGGCCTATCATTCAGAGTGACTAAGGCACTTTTAAGCAGTTGTAACCGGGTTAGCGCTGGTTTGCGCGGAGCTCACGCATGCGCACTGGCGTTCAGCTCCACGCATACCCGCTTACAACTGCTTAAAAGTGCTTACTCTTGCGAACACCCGCGCTAATTTCTTTGAAAGAAATGAAAATGGGGAGAGAGGAAAGTGGCTGAAAAGGGGTCACAAATAGGGTAAGACAGTAGGGAAACAAGCTCGGGTTTTGCAGGGGGGATGTAGGTAAGGCCCATAGCTGCCCATTTCTTCATCAGCAACAGCTGTGCATATGTTTGTAATTTGGTGTGACATTTGAAACCTTCCACCCCTGAGAGAGGTGTAAGGACAACAATACTACTTGTTGTACAGCCAATTGTAATTGACAGTTTCCATGTCCAGCAGACATGTGTGCAAAATGGGCAGCTATGTATGGGGCATATTTTTTTTGTGGGTACAGAGTGCCTTTTTTTTTTTTTTTTTTCAGGTGAGAGTCGTATGTCAGGTACAGGAAGTCGGTATAGCTGGGGAGGTAGGTTGGGTAGGTTAACAGACAAGACAAACAAGACGCATACAGGGGCAGTGTATGACATATGTAGGGGGGATACACAATTGACGGGGATGGATGTTTGGATATCTCGAGCCCATGAGCCCACAGATGGCAACAGTGGAACTGAGATCCCCACCCATGGGCAGTTGCCGCTGTGCCTTCACTGCCCAGGATGGGGCTGTGCTGGGGGCTGTGTAGGCCGGGCAGCAGGCATGCCTGTTGGTTGTGCCACCTGTGCCTCAAGCTGGCATAGGGGCCCAAGAACAGCGTCCCAGATCTCCCTACGCACCACAGTCCAGACATTACGGAGGGTGAGTGGATGTTCTCCTCTGGCCACACTTGCAGAGGGGCCCCATCCCCTGCAGCGCTTCCACCTGCAGGTGGCACAGGGTCACAGGAGGAGGGTCCGGCCTGGGCACTACTGCCAGGTGCACTCACCAGCTGAGGAGGGCGAGGTGGGTCCACTGGAACCCGCCTTCCCTGCCATCCTATGTTTTGCATTATGTTATGACAGTTTGGGTTAGTAACGTACAATACCATTCACAATTAGTTGTAACAGCATGCATTAGTATTCCCATTAACCAAACACCCATATATTCAAACCATTGAACAGCAAGCATAACACATGCATAATTTGAACAGCAATACACAATCCAACAACATGCAGGGTTGATTGATGGCAACAGGCCATCAGGTTTGGATGTATGAACAGGGCAGATGCATCAATGTACATGCAAATATGTATGAACCAACAGGACAAATGTCCAGGGGTGTTAATTGTGATTGCTCATACCAATTTCACGTGGAATGGATTATATGTGGTTATAGGGTAGGGTGAAGAAAATTTAATTAACAACTTCAAATACCAATACATATGCTGTACATTTCTAATAGCTGCAGATATATACACACTACAGTTCTGCCTACAGTTTCCTATGTGATAACTACTTCAGGTTGGTGATAGGAATGTTACTGCTACATCAATATACATTTTCATTTTTATTCATACACATTCATATCTGGCTCTGTTCAGCTACATCATCCTGCTACATTTGCTTTATATAGCTATAGACAACTGTGGATGTTTGGTATTTCAGACAACCATACTATCTGCACATTGCAGACTGTGAGCAACATATCCAGATTTTGGGACACACATTCCAGCTGCGGTACCATTTTCAACACATGTTACTGTTTGGTTCTGCCTGTCACATTCATTTCATTCTGTACTGACTGCAGTATACTTTATTCAGGAGTTATTACTACTTTATTGGTGGATTCATAACTCTTTCTCACACTCTCTCACTTGTTTTATTTTTACAATTCAGGATGGTACTTAATTCTAGGCTTTATTGACATGTTTTACCTGTAGTTTTAACAATCCTTTCCAACAGTCTCACTTCTGTCATGTTTCTGTATTTCAACAGGGATATATTTCACACATGTGTTTTACTCAGCTTCTGCAGCTGTACTTTTCAGCCTGCTGCAGGTTATGTACTATTATATTACAGGTGGGACATCTTTATTTCAGACTTGTTTAATTTTTATGTTTGGATTACAGGCTGCATCACACTTTTGTAATCAAGCAATACTTGCAAACCCTCTTACACTGTTACTTGCACATTTTATTAATTAGTGACTACACTGCACTCTTTTGCTAACTGTCATACTTATATATTTATTTACAGTTACAGGGAGAGAATTACTGACCTGCCTGGTGGCGCAACCATGCCAGCCTATCGCCATAGGCTGGACGGTTTGCAGAACGGACACCTGCAGCTGTAATATAAATAAAGTAATATTGGAATACACATATCCATAATATCAGCTAGGTTAATTTCTTACATAAATAATTACATGTAACTTACTCAGTAGTGGGGCGTTGGGCATTTGCCAGGCCTCCTGGATCCAATGGTTCAGTTGGTCCTGCTTCCATCTCTTCAGGTCCGCATGGTGGTGACGGACCTGCTCACCAGTCCTTGGTATCCCTGTGGCACTGGTGAGATCATGAGCCAACCGGTCCCACGCCTCAGCCCTATATGCTCCCCACAGGACCTGGCCCTGCATGAGTTGGGCCTCATGATTGTGGATAAGGAGCCAAACCATATATTTGGACTCCTCAACACCCCGCCTCTGTGCTCGGAAGCAACTACCCTCACCTACACCTGACATCCTGGCTGTAAGTCGGTTCTACAATCGGTTATGCTGTGTATTCCCGCCTATGGGGCTTATATATGCCGTTTTTCCTGCACTTATCTGTGATTGGCCATTTTGGAATTGTATCAGCTTCACAAAACCTGCTTTGTCATGCTCCTCTTTCTATTCATTCCTATATATATGCTATTACTGCATTTCTAAGTGTAATTGTCATGGCTTAGTGGTTCAGTACTTTGACTATGGTGCATGGTATCCTGGGTTCAAACCTGGCAATTGTTTTTTATATTTTATGTCCGTCTACACAGGCTAGGAGGTGTGTCTGTGTAAAGGCAGTTTTGATACAGCTTGCTCAACGTTGCCCGTCAGCTTGTTGGCACGGCGCTCAGTTCCACGCAAACGGGTTATGCGTCATTTGGCTGTCAGCACGCATATTACGCTTAGCTCAGCTACGGGCACACAGTTTCAGTGTGTTAAAACGCTGCTCAACCCCGGGCACTCATTTTACACCTGTTAAACCACTGCTCACCTATGGGCACTCATTTTATACCTGTTAAAACACTGCTCACCTACAGGCAGATGTACTCAACTTGTTAGACTGTAGCTCAGCTATAGGCACATCTGACATTTTTTTTTTTATTATCTCACATTTCTTCAAAATACATGGCCCATTTCATTACATTTTACATAAAATATAATTTTATATGTGTACATATACGTCAGGGACTTGTTTTGTGCTTATTTCACTAAAAATAAAAATTGATGTTGTGGGGGCTCGAACCATGACTGCCTGCTCTTCAGCCGACGTCTCTACCACTACGCTATTGCTTTTTGGCTTACTTTGCATATTTAGTTCTTATATGCTTTTCCACTGACTGCTAACTGTGGCTAAGCTATAGGCACGCCAGTGCAAACGAGCGCACTCATGGGCAAACATCTTTACAATTTTAAAAAAATATATAAGATGTTCATTTCTACATTTTATGTTCGTAGTCTGTGGGGGCATGTGTTGTGTTGTGTTTATTCACATTTACACAGACTCTGTCGTGGGGGTTTACTTTTGGGACTTTTACTCTTCTGGGGGTGTGTCCATTTTCAGGGCTCGGCCTACGGACACGCCCCCTACTGTCTTCCACGGACCGTGTTAGCCTTAGGTGTGATTCAGCATGCCCTCATGCATATGCATGACATGCTGACGTCACACCGTTTAACTGCAGTCTCCGTGTAAGCCTTGTAACTCTTACACGGAGGCTTCGTGAATCCTGCCCAGTGAATAAAACAGAATAATACTAATCTTTCACTAGCTCTTCCCCAAAGGTGGATTTCAAAATTAATGACATCAGCAGGCTTGCCAAAGTAGGGCAATGGAAGTTGTAGTGACTGTGAATGGCCTCAAAAGCATTGTATCCCTACAGAGACAAACAAACAGACATACTTTTACACTTGCCATATCTGGGATTAGAACGCCTACCAAACTAGTACATTACACTACGCCATAACACAGTTATAGCATGCACCATGGAGCTTACTGGACTAGTCTTTCCCCAAAGGTGTATTTCAAAGTGAATGACATCAGCATCCTTGCCAAGGTTGGGTAATGGAAAGTATAGGTCATAGGTAGGTTCATAGGTTGGTACTAGGCTACTGGCCCTAGGGCCTATACATGCCTAGCCATGACAATTTCCTGGCTATGTCTTCCCACAATATTTGCTTCACTGGACCCCTGTCTAGCAGGGCAACTGACATGATCCCAAGGGTCAGTTTCCTATCTCCCATCCAATCGTCCAGGTTCCTTTTGAAGAGGGCCAAAGAGGCACTCTGCTTGACCTTTATAGGCAGTCTATTCCAGAGTCTGGGGAGTCTCTGTGTCAGGAACACATCCCTCCAGCATGTATTGTTCATTGTGATGACAAGATTTGGATCCTTGGAGCATATGGCTGTGAGAGTTTGGAATTCTTTAAGTGTAGCATGTCCAACAGCTGTGGGTTTGACATGGCATGGTATGTTAAGCAGAGATCCCCTCTGAGAACACAATATGTGACAGAGTATAGCTGTATGATTTTCAGACAGTCAGCATAGGGCATCAGGTTTAGGCCTGTGATTCTTTTAGTGAGGTATGTCTGCAGTCTTTCTAGTTGTTGCAGATGTCTTGTGAGGTACATATGTAACAGGCCATTGTAGTCTGTACTGGGTCTACTGAGAGATGACTACAGTGGGACAATGGCCTTGTTTTTCCTGGATGCAAAGCCTTAGTGATGAGGTGTGCCACATAGGTGAATTTCTTGACTGTTGTGGCAATGTGTTTATCAAAGGTGAGACCACTGTCCACCTGTGTCCCTAAGTCTCTTATCACACTTTAGGTGTTTAGTGTATTGCCACCTATGTGGTATTTCACAGGTACATGTCCCTTCCCAGATGGGATAACTATATATTTCTTGGCACAGATCTTGAGGCGATGACTCAGGCACCAAGCATGTCTTTCTGTAAGACCCTTCTGTAGAATATCCACATCATGTGGGGATTCAATATTGGCTCCCAGTATGTAGTCATCTGCGACCTTTGTTTGCCAGAGTCCCTTACTGTTGGACTGTACTTTATTGCAGTAGATGTCAAACAAGGGTGGTGCCAGGACTGAACCGCAAGGTACTCCGACTGTTACTTATCTGGGGCTGGGGTTGGTGTCACCTACATTTACAGTGTGGGTTCTGTCAGTGCAGCAATTGGCAGCCCATCGGGTGACATAGGGATTAATGGCCTGCTTGATACATTTAGCTATGATTCCAGACTGGGGGATGGTGTCAAAAACCTTGGCGAGGTCCAGATAGGCTGTGTGAACCACCTTGCCTTCATCCACAGCTCTGGAGACTGATTCAGAGTTGTCAGTCAGGTTGAGGTGACATGCTCAGCCCGTCACAAACCCAACCTGGTTGGAGTCCAGCATTTGCAGGTTGGCAATATCTTTGTTTTAATTTCCATGATAATACATTCCATGGCCTTGAATATCAGGCGTGTCATACTGCTAGGGCTGTAGTTCACAGGATCCAAGGTGGATCCCCCCTTGTGGACTGGGATAACTGTAGCTGTCTGCCACACAGGGAGCATGAAGCCTGAGGTGTGCTTATGATTAGACATGGGACATAGGTGAGGTGCCAGTTCATTTTGTAGTTCATGTAGTACACAGCCCAGGATGTTGACTTGTCCCATGGCTGCTGTTATCAGCCCTGGAGAGTGTGTTTTTTACCTATGTGGCTGTTATTACCAGAATCTGGCAATCTTCCAGTGTTGAGATGGGCCCTTTTGGGGGTGGGAGGAGGGTGCAGTTGGCATTGAATGGATCTGCCAGGATATTGGCAATATCCTTGGGAGCAGTATATTTAATACCATCCTGCTGTAGCTCAGAGCAGATCTGAGCAATTTCATTTAGATTCCTGACATGGCTGTGGAATGGCTTGCAGTTGTCTTTGGCATCTTTCGCTATATTATCTTCATAACTAGCTTTGGTGGATGTTGTGAGGGATCTCATCTTCTTACTGTGGCTGGTAAGGGAGTATTTTGCATCCTGGAAATTCTCCCTTTTCTGGAACAGTTTCTTCCTTTTGTTGTAAAGTATGTTTATGTCAGGGGGCCACTACATTGGCTTCCTTTTCTTGGTGGGGAGCGTCTTGGTTCTATATTGGATGGCACAATTCATGCATGAGTGGATGTGCTCGTACAGTGCCTTCATGTAGGATTCAGCAGTCGTCCTTTCAGTTCCCATCTGCATGGGTGTCATGACGTTAGTTACATCTGACATGTATAGCATGACATTGGCTTTGGAGATGTGTGTTACAGAGGTTTCCTTACTGGGGTGTGGGGGAGAGATGTGGATGTTAAAGGTAATTAGCTCATGGGCAGACCTGACCACTGATGGGGTGACCATAGGTGTGGAGCATTGATTTCCCATGTTGGTAATGACCAGGTCTAGGATATTTGAGCCCCTGGTGGGACTATGGGTTACTTGATCCAGGGCATTGGGAATTATGACTTCCAAGAACCGTTGGGTACACATGTTTTATACATAAGTATTTTTCCCAGTTAATGGCAGGGTAGTGTAAGTCACCCAGTATTAGGGTGTTTGGTTGTATCATAATATTTTCCAGTATGTTTCAAAAGCTGTAGTGGGAATCTTGGTGCATGGTGGGGGATCTGTAGCAAGCTATACAATTTGGATTGCAGTCTGACCTAGTGTTAGTTGTACTGGGGGTATTTCAGACACATTCTGTTGGGCAAGTAGCCTGTGTGGTTTGAATATCCTTGGTGAATATGGACAATCCTCCACCTTCATTGTTTTGGTCCTGGTTTGGTGGCCGACAGGTGTGGTGAGAGCTGTACCTGGTATTGTAGGGGTGCTCTCTGGAGCCTTGGATCAGGTCACTGTTACTGCATAGATATCAATGTTCTCCATTTTTAGGTGTGCCTAGTGACTGTGAATGGCCACAAAAACATTGATCCTACACATACACAGAGTTTCACAGTTGCTATGTCTGGGAATAGAACTACCTAGCTAGTACATCACACTACAGCATTATGCAGTTATAGGACGTGCCACGGAAATTACTTGGCTAATCTTTCCCCAAAGGTTTATTTCAAAGTGAATGACATCAGCAAGCTTGCCAAAGTAGGGCAATGAAAGTTGTAGTGATTGTGAATGGCCTGAAAAGCATTGACCCCTGTACAGATAAACACACACATAGTTCTACAGTTGCCTTGTCTGGGAACAGAACTATCTAACTAGTACATCACACTACAGCATTACGCAGTCATAGGACACGCCACAGAGATTACTGAGTTACTTCTTCCCCAAAGGTGTATTCCAAAGTGAATGACATCAGCAGGCTTGCCAAAGTAAGGAAATGGAAGTTGTAATGACTGTGAATGGCCTCAAAAGCATTTTGCCCTACACAGGTAAACACACACACACACACACACACACACACACACACACACACACACACACACACACACACACACACACACACACACACAAAGTTCTACAGTTGCCATGTCTGGGAATAAAACTCCTACCTAACTAGTACATCACACTACAGCATTACGCAGTTATAGGACCCACCATGGAGATTACTGGGCTACTCCTTTCAAAAAGGTGTATTTCAAAGTGAATGACATCAGCAGCCCTGCCAAAGTAGAGCATTTGAAATTGTAGTGAGTGTGAATGGCCTCAAAGGCATTGATCCCTACACAAACAAACCCATCCACAGTTGCCATGTCTGGGATTAAAACCCTTACCTAACTAGTACATCACACTAGAGTATTACGCAGTTATAGCACATGCCATGGAGCTTATAGGGTTACTTCTTCCCCAAAGATGTATTTCAAGGTGAATACATCAGCAGGTTTGCCATAGTAGGGCAATGGGGAGTGCATTGTGTGTGCATGGGCCATAACCCATTCATCTGGAAGCAGACACACAACACTCAGGCACACACAGGTTTATATTTTACAGGTACATGTATACAACTGCTAGATGACTACTGACTTGTACAGTCATGTTACACAGTTAGCACAAGCACCACAGACACTATATTCCTGAGGGATACCAGAGGCAAATGTCTACAGTGATTGACATTTGCACATCATGTGGTTTTAGCCAATTGGATGTGTGCTGGGTGAGACAAGCCTCATGATGGGAGGCTGTTTGTCACTGTTTGCCACTCTCTTCCTCACATCTATGTATGTGTAATTTTGGCCTATTATAGTGCGTTGTCCTTGGATATATGTGTGTATTCCTATCCAATGTGTGTGCAAAGCATGACTGGTGTGTACTGAGGAGTATGTGCACAAACATCTGTGACTGTCAGATATATATATATAGTCCACTGTTGTTGCCAGACATGGGCTTCATTTTTGTTAAGTGTGTGAGCATGCCCAGTATGACCTTTCAGTATTTTGTTGTCAGACATAGGCTTTGTGTCTCTAAATGTGGGAGCATGCCCAGTATGACCTTCTGTACTGAATGTGTGAATCCATTCCAGGTAGGTTGTACAACAGTGCAGGCTTTTGTGTTCTACACCTACAGCTAGCAACCTGTTTCTGTGGGATATCTGTAGATTGGTTGACAATATGAGGTCAAAATGGGCCAAGGATAGTGGGTTACTGTAGGTAATTGTGTCTGTGCTGCTTCTGCTACATAGTGTTGGTGTTAGCAGAGATATTCAGACATATGTACTGTTTTACACTGTGATGTTTTATGTCATCAAGTACTGTCAGGTATACATATTTGCTTGCAGTAATATCCTGGGGAACACAGGGTGAATGGAGCTGTGTCCAATATTGTGGTCTGCAGCCTACATATTTTTGCACAATCATGCCATTCTGGAGTGGAAGCTGCAGACACTTGCTGCTGGGTTTGTGTAAATGGTTCAGCACCTTAGTACAGTGGTGGCTGAGGATCCCATGCTTGTACATCTATCAATGTGACAGTATAGCCATATCCTGTTGTGGCCATACCTCACAGCTGTACAGATTCACACAGGTTACCCAGCGGCAGGGGTCATAATTCTGGATAGTACCCCTTCAAATTGTGGTTTACAAGCAGGTTTGTAGCCACCCATTCCTGTGTCTGCAGGTAGGGATAGTATGTGCACACGGCTGAGTTTCGGACTTCACACACTTCATGCCACCCATGCTCCTACCCCCCCCCTCTATTATTCTATCCTCTTTCAAACATTATGCAAACATTATCTGATAAGTTCCCTATAGTTATCACCTCATCCCATCAGTAATTCAGTGTTGGTCCACAGTTCATGCAGTAGGGCATGGTGGACATGTTACTGGGATTTGTCCACATAGCCCTGCATTTGGGTTCTGTGGACTGTGTTGTGTTGTTATTTGGGAGTCCATGACATAACATACACTGGCAGTATGGGTGAGACACAGGCCTTTGGCAGAGGACTGTAGGCCATTTGGTAGTGAGCTGTAGCAGGCCGTTGCATTGTGTCACTCCTGCAGTCCCAGACTGTAAGACACTATATTCCCCTGGGGTGACAGGGTAGGTGTGCAAGGTGTTAATGCCACTACTTTCTGTCATTATTGATCCAGTGGTGTGGATGCTGGCAGGGTGCTGCTTACAGCTAGAGACACACCTGCATGGGACACCTGTTCTGCATGCTCCATTCTTTGGCTATTGCCATACAGAGGTGGGGGTCATATTATAAACATTCCCAACAGCAGGGATAAGACCAGAGAGGTACATGTGGGTGATGGTAGGGTGAGCTGGGTGCATGTGTGCTATGGACACTACTTGCATCTGACTTAAAGATATGCATGGGGCATTCCACTTATGCTGGCTTGTGCAGGGACATCAGCTGTTTCTCAATACTTCATACCTGTGACCTTTGTGGCCTGCCAGTGTTTGGCCAGATGACATTGGTATTCCCTACTACAAGCCCAACTAATGTGCTGCTAACCTGTATGTGCAATTCCAAAGGTGTGTCCATTTGACAGTAACATATTATACACTGTCTATCTGGGTACTTACCCCTGTGTACTGTTTATATGTCTGGGCCCACATTCATGCCATGTCCATCTTTCTGATGGTGACAGATATGACTTCCAAATATTTACTATGGCTTACTGCTGGAATCTGTTTTGCTGGGATGCATTGTTTTTGACACTGCAGTTGTGAGAACTTGGCCCTGTCATGGGCAGTACTGGCCAATGGCTACTAGGACAAACCTCACCATGCCTACATAGTGACCACTCTCACACAATATACAACACACACCAACCTAACACACGCAGCCCTGCATATTGTACACATGCTATAATCTATCCGTGCTACTTTAGCCAGCTCAGGTAATCTGTGCTTCACTGTTATTATACCTAAACTTACATGTTACTACATTTCTACATAGGATTGGGGAGGCAAACCTGACACTTCTACACATTTGCTATGACTGTACTGGTATTTCAAGTACTCCATTTCATTCTGTATTCGGACCTATCATGCTGACTAGAGGCATATCAGTGTACTACAGATCTTAGGTCTGATT
Source organism: Protopterus annectens (assembly GCF_019279795.1). Classification (NCBI taxonomy): domain Eukaryota; kingdom Metazoa; phylum Chordata; order Ceratodontiformes; family Protopteridae; genus Protopterus; species Protopterus annectens. Next base: position 401,283,290 of record NC_056733.1, read on the forward strand.
GACCTACATTTTATTTTCAGACTTTTTACCCTTCAGAACTAACATCCCACTGCCTGACCTGTTGTAGTCTGTCTGTGTAGGTCTGGAAGGGGGATGTTCTCCATAGTCATCAATCAGAGGCCTTAGCACAGCCTTTTTTTGTGTTTGTCTATGCCTGTCCTGCTGGATGAGACTGTTGTTGGGTATGTGAGCTTCCCTGACTGGCATGTGTGTGTCCTATGGACACACATGTAGCCCACCACATTTCCTGCAGTGTGTTTTGTCACCTTGTCTAGTACTGGCCACTATGGTGACACCAGTATTTGTTACAGATCTCATGCTGTCACTATAGGTGTCTACCATCTGCTGGCATCCCATTCAGCCACCCGATTCCCTTGCATGCTCACATCCATACTAGAGATACAAGTAACAAAACATACTATTCTATTTGGCAATTGATAGGGAGAGTGACTTACCTTGTGGCTGTGCCAGTATTGAGGATGGTGCTGGAGGGCTGACTATGTCAGATGCACATAGTACACTTCCTATACATGGTTAAGCACAGGTAGTGTCATGTTTGGCATCCCTTTTACTGTATGTGCGAGTCAGAGATAGGAGTCATTCCCTGGGTTCCTACTGTGTCAGTGTATGTGCTATGTGTTGCCTCTTTGCCACGGCCTGGGCATACTGGGCATGCCTTCTTCTGTCTACTGGGGCAGGCTCAGGTTGTTCCTCGTCCAAGTCACTCTGTGCCTGTGCAGGCCTTGGCAATGGTGGGGGGCTGTGTGGCCCTGCCCCATGCTGTTCCTGCTGCAGCAGTTTCTGCAGGATCATATTGTGTAGCATGGCACATACAAGGACAATTTGGATACATAGCTGGTGAGTACTGCAAGGCTCCACTGGATGTGACCAGGCACTGGAACCCTGACTTGATCATCCCAAACACATGCTCTATTATGATTCTGGTATGTACGTGTGCCTCATTATGGAGTTCTTGTTCGGGTGTATGTGCATTTCTGATGGGTATCATCAGCCACAGCTCCAGTGCATAACCAGCATCTCCCACTAGGTGGCCATAGGGGATGTCCCCATTGGCAAATCTCTGGTAGAGCTATGTCATATGCCAGATGTGGGAGTTGTGATAGGTCCCAGGGCAGCCAGCACATACATTAGTCATAATGTCCTGGGCATCGAACACGACCTGGCAGTTGATGGAGGGGAAGCCCTTGCGGTTGATGTAGACCCTACCCTACTCACTGGATGGTGCTTTGATGCATATGAGCGTGCAGTCTATAGCACCCACTACCTCAGGGTATTTTGCTATTTGGTGGAAGAGGCACATATTGCTGGTCAATGCCCCGTGGCTGTTGTGGAAATATAGGTGCTCACTGGCATGTGCTGAAATGGCATCCAGGAACTGGTGTAGTACCCTGGATGCTGATGCCTGTGAAATCCCCATGATATCCCCAGTTGGCCTTTGGAAGGCACCTGTGGCTAGTATTTTTAAGCCTACACATACCTTGGTATCCACTGGGATGGGTTCCCCTCTGTTGGTTCTGTGTGTGAGGTGTGGCCGGCACAGCTCAACAATTTGCTGTAGAATGTCCCTGTCCACCCTATAGCACTCCACTATCTCCAGCTCATGTAGCCCCTGGTAGGTTACCCTGGGTCTGTACACTCTTCTCCTCCTCACTGTGGGTTGGTCATCAGCATTCTCATCCTCACCACCCTCAGCCTCTTCCACATGTTGATTTATGTTAGCTGCTCAGCCCTTATCATTTTGTTGCTTATGTTTGGTAAAATCTTCCCGCTTGTGTACACCAGTGGTGCAGAGTTTGTGGAAAAAAACAGAGGGAAAGGTATTTGTTTAGTTTATAGTGGTATGCGGGGCTGGGCTGCTGCCTGTGTAATTGGCTGATTCGTATACATTTCACCTGCCAGCTATGTTAGTTCTCCTTGATTGCCTTCCTACTGCTGTTTTCCCTTCCCATTGCCTTCCAGTTTAAGCCCAGGAGCGAGCACAAACACAGTGCTCAGATGTGCGCAGAGCTGCTATTGCCTGGTTTACTTTTTTTCCCTTTAAAACATGGTGTGTAGCGCACACGCCCACTTAGGCAATGTAGAGTGTGCTTGGCAGCTTCAGACACACCCCCTTGCTTAGCTCTGCTATGCTAAGGGCAAACCCAAGCCACAGGGCTCCTGTAAGCTTACATTATGCCTGACACACCCCTCTATGATGTCAACTAGCTCTTAGGCTTGCACCAATATCTTTCTGCACCTACATGGTTGGGTGCAGGCTAGCCATGAGGGGGGATCTGGGATTCAGTAGCGTTCCCCTCATTTGCATAGGATTGCCTGCTAATGCCGAGTTAAAAATCTGACACTGAGCCTTCCCCTTTAACAACCACTATTCCCTGGCCATGTTGTCTTCTGACTGTCATTGAGTAAAATGGCAAAACTGTGATTTTGGGTAGAATGCTTATTTCAAGGTTTTTTTTTTATTTTTGGCCCGATCCCATTTGCGTGCCACTGCCCTATGCTTAAGCAGTTTTTTTTTTTTGCAACTGTTTTTCATGTCAATGGCCATATATTTGGCCATTGACATGCTTTCCACATTATATACACCCTTTATTTGAAGCTGTCATGGCTCCGTTTTGCAGTTTGCAGAAATGCACTCGGTTACTAACCGATTTAATTTCGGCAGACTACACTAGTCCTGCATGGCCAGCTGCCAGCTTCCTGGATCACAAATTCACCTCATTTACATGATTTACACCTGCAAATAGGGCAATTTGCATACAGGAGCTGTGCCCATGCAGGAATAGTGCAGGAGCACTCCTGCACATCCTGGGAACTTGTTCCTGGATCTCTCGGTGGCCATATTGCATCCATCAGCTCCTGCACTATTCCTGCACGACGTGTAAAGCTTGCTGAATCCTGAGTTATGTCTGGTTAACAAAAATGTTCTAACAATATTAGGTAGTATAGTTTCTAAGATATGACCACTTGTTTATGAAAGTCTAACAAAAACTATAATTTGGGGTTCATGTGCATTATAATATAGTATTTGTGGAAAGACTGAATGCATTGACTATTATCATTGTAGAAAATACTTCTGACTGATAACATTGCTATTTATATGGCTTTAATAGATTTTATCTTTCACAAAATATTTACATTTGTCTTATGCTTTGTGTATTTTTCAGAAAATGTGGAATGCAAGATATGTGTAGGCTGCTAGAGATGTAACACTCCACACCATGTAGGCATTAATGAGTTAAAGTATGGTAACTTTAACAAGAACCTATACTTGACCACTATAATCTGCAGTATAATGTGCACTACTTACTTGTGTTTAGCTGAATTAATACATTTTCAACTGCCTGTAAGGCATACAATTACTAGTTAGTAGTAAAATTAATTTTGCAGGGTAGCATGCAAGACATTGTATGCAGGTTATACAATTGCTCCTTTGTCCCCTAGCCCCACTCTACCTCATGTGCCATGGCTAGTTCTGGTCAGTCATTTTGTAGGTACAATAAGTTTTCTGTAAATATGTTACATACTTTTGAAAAACATCTAGTTTATGCATGAATAAATAGTACAGCCTTATTTCTGTCTAGCAATAACCACTCAAAATGAATTCAGCATTCATTCACTGCATCTGTTTACTTTAAAAATGTATCTATTTACTACAGTTTAACACTGTCTAGCTATATACACATATAAATATAACATTCAATAGTCATTCATTCATATATATGTCTATATTGACTTGGTTAGAGCTATATCTATACAACATTTTGCTTATATTGCCCTTTTTACATAACAAAAAAAAAATAAAAAAATACTGACTATAGGTACGTAGGTACTAGGCTATCAGCCCTGGGGCCTATACAAGCCCAGCCAAAAAGGTACCCTGGCTTTTGCCACCCAAGAAAATTATTTTCCTGTGCCACTGTCGAGCAGAGCCACAGAGGTGATCCCCGGGAAAAATTAAAAAAAAAATGTACTATGGAAGTCTGGCTTTCTCTCCTGTACCTGAGTTATTACCTAACCAGCTCTTCCCCTTTCCACCTCTACAAGTTGTAATACCTGTGCTGATAGTGCTGACCATACTGAGGTCTCCCATTCAGGGGTCACAGGTGTTCATCCTAACTCTTGCCAAATATCAGTTTTATTCCACTCTGTGCTAACCAGAACCAGGTCAAGTTTCTGCAGGTATATGTATTGCAACATGTAGAAAAGGATATTCGTGTCTATTTTGAAGTAGGGTGGACTCCACCCTGGCCTTTCAGAGATGCCATCTTGTGAATTTCCTGTGAAACACTGAAGGAAGTAAGGTCAAGGAATAAGTGAGTATGAACCACACACTTTGAGGTGTGATATAAGCATGTCCAACTCATGCTTATCATAGTATCCATGAAGCTTGTATCAGAGTCAAGTTTGATTTCCTAATTGGACACTACAAGTCACATGGACTTATATAATTTCTTTTCAGTACTGGTAGAACACAAGTAAAAACAAACTCAGGAAGCACAAAAGGAACCACAGTCACCTTGCTCCAGCAAAAAATCGGATATGAAAGTCAATTGATGAAAAGAGCCAAAAAAGCTGTAGTCTTAACGCCAATTTATTAAGAATGTTTTCGCCAAGCTCATTAGTTTGGCTTCTTCAGAGAAAATCACAAACAGTAGCAAATTGCCACATTTATTCAAATCGACTAAGGAAGTGATGTCATAAGAAAATTTAAAAAGACAGTAAAATCATGTCTCAAATGTAATGCATTTAAAGATGCTAATTTTACAAATAATAAAAATAGTAAAAATATGTGTAAATACACTTTAAAAAGTCAAAACTGTTGTAACACAAAAGTATATACAACACTACAAATCTTATTAAATACAACTAAAAAATCAATGCAAAACTGGCGCCAAGTATACTAAGGTATACAAGAATGGCTAGTAAAGACAGTAAAAGGTCCGCGAACTTATGCTGAAGGCATATAATAGTAAACAACTAGCAATATTAGAAGCAGGTAAACCAACATCTTAATATAACTGTGTCTAAATAGTTACAACAATGAGAAGTCCAGCAATGTAATCAAAACCTTCACTAAGGTGAACGGTATGGAAGTAGATTACTAATAATATTAGAAAAAAGTATGCAACAAACTAAAATATTATCTAAGTAATGATAAAAAATATAATAATAAATCAACGCAAGTAACTTCTCATTTTTAAAACTGGCAAGATGTTACAATTATCGTTTAATCCAGGAAAATGGAAAGCATCAGTCCTGAGTTGCCACTCCAACTCTAAGGTCTCTAACAATAATGACGTTGGACCTCCCCTAACAGATGTTAATATTTGGTCGATTGCCATAAATGAGAAACTGTGCCCTGGTAAATCAACAACATGCTTAGCCAGGGCGTTGTTCTCATTCCTGTTGTTAATTGCATACAGGTGTTCGTACATGCAATCGCGTAAGCGACGGTCAGTCTTTCCAATATAGAAAGACGGACAGCAATCACATAATGCTACATACACAACAGATTTACTTTCACAATTAAGGGGGAACCTGATCGTGTATTTCCTGTCCCTCACAATGAATGTCTGACCTGATCTGGTTTTGTAACATCTGTTACAAAAACCACATGGGTACATGCCCATCTGTAGGGTGTCTGTAGGTAACAGTGGGAACACTTTGTTTGACCCATCTTTGAGCTACATTACCACCTTTAGTTTTGATTCCAAAGAAATTGTTACTATTATAAAGAAAAATTGGGATTTTATATTAGGCAATCCTATCCTGCTAAAGAAATTTGGACACACTCCTAGATTTGTATTCAAAAGAAATGCGAACTTGAAAGAACTAATGCAGAGGGATTTCTCTAATAGATTCTTTAACAGGAAGGTGGGCATGTACCCATGTGGTTTTTGTAACAGATGTTACAAAACCAGATCAGGTCAGACACTGTGGGTTCTGTAGCTTAGCCAGTTTGCAACCCATCTTGTGATGTATGGGTTTACATTCAAGCTGATGAGTTTTTCGATGATACCTGAGTGGGGTATTGTGTCGAAGGCCTTTGCCAGGTCGAGGTAGGCTGTATGGACTGCCTTTCCCTCATCAACGGCCTTGGTGACTGTCTCAAAAGTCAACCAAGTTTAAGAGGCAGGATCTGCCTTTGACAAAGCCAAACTGGGTTGGATCCAAAGTCTGCAAGTTCCCTATGTCTTTATTTATGAGTTCCATTATGATCCTCTCCATGGCTTTGCAGATAAGGCTTGTCAAGCTAATGGGGCGGTAATTTCCAGGGTCTGTGGAGGCACCGCTTATGAAGTGGGACCACAGTCGCCGTCGCCACTCCTTGGTAATGCGTATCCTGAGGTGAGGCTAAGATTAAACAGCTGTCCTAACTGTGGGTTTAATTCCTCATTGAGTTCATGAAGCACACAGCCGGGGACACCATCCGGTCCCATGGATGCTGTGTTTTTGCCTTAGTGAGGCAATTCTCACCTGGGCGTTGGAGATGTTTGGGGGCTACAATCCTCTGGAATAGATATCTCTCCTTTTGGGGGGGGGAGAAGTTTGCACTGAACCAGTCAGCCAGTATGTTAGCAATGTGTGTAGGTTCAGTAATTTTCACATCATTTTGAACTAATTCTGAGCATATCTGGGAGTTTCCTCCTAGGTTTCTAACATAGCTAAAGAAGGCCTTATGATTGTCTTTAGAGTCCTTGGCGATTTTTCTCTCAAAATTTGCCTTTGATGATTTTATGAGAGCTCTTAGTTTTTACTTATAATGATCAAAGGTGTCTTACCTTTCAAGGATTTTGCTCTATCTTGTAGTAGCTTCCTCCTTTTGTTGTAGAGCTTGTTTATGGCTGGGGTCCACCAGACTGGACGCTTGCCTTTGGTACAGAGAGTCTTAGTTTTGTTTGGGATTGCCTGATCCATGCAGTCCTGTAGGTGCTGGTAGAAGGCATTTGTAAGTGATTCAGCGGTTTGAGTAATGTTTACCACTGGCTCAGGGGCCTTAAAGGAGACCACACTAGTTTTTAGAAGTGTGAAATCGGCTTTTGAGAAGTTTTTCACTGTGGTCTTTTTTGTTTCAGGTGGGGGCGGGAATCTTCTTTCCACTCTCTTTTCTTTTTCTCATCTTCCTTTTTACCATTTCCACATTTTACATAATCTTTACTCTTACTGGATACCAGTAGATTCTGTAACTAACAATTAGTATGTGAATATTCACATTTCAACACTTAAAGTACAGTATTAAGGAAATGTTTGTTTTCATAGAATCTATACAACAGTTGGTATGTAAGCAATTATTTGATTATCTTTTGTTTGTTTAATGTTCAGCCTCTTCTCAGTCATTTGCTTACAGCTGAATGCTCACCTGTGAATTTCAATAGGTGGCATTGGTGTGTGTGTGTGTGTATATATTTATATATATATATATATATATATATATATATATATATATATATATATATGGTTCCCCTTCAAAACATCTAATTCTCATAACATTGAAACTAAAAACACTGAGACCATAACATCAAAAACCCATCCACTGAAAATGTATAACATCGAGTAGTGTATCATCAGACATTTAAATGTTATAGTTTAATCTGTTAATCTTATGGTATCACTATAAGACGTAGTTTTTATTTATATAGTTATTATTTATATAGTGTAGGAATTTATACTATTTATATTGTTTATTTTTCCAATCTGTATGTGTTTTTAGGCCATACAGGTAAGTGATTTAGACATTGTGTGTACATTCTGTATGGTGTATTAAGATATAAACAACTGTGTTTAAAATAGAAACCTGTGCTTTTAAAATTATTATTCTTAACTAGGATTTGATTGTTTAATTGAATAATTAATGGCTGTGTGATTTTTGATAGTATAAATATCGTATGTGTTAGTATTTTATACATTGATGAAGGGCTTGTTTGACCTGAAACACTTTTATTAAATACTTGTTCAGTATCAGCGTTGCTTGGTTTGTTTTATACTGCATCCAGTGTTGGTTCTATGAACTAAGCTTTGTTCTGCAACTGTTTGTCTTCTTCTGGATATTTCAAATACAGCAATGTTTTTTGACCAGCTCAAACTTCTTAAACTGAATCCTCAACTTATATAAGTTAATGTAAACTGCATTAAAACTTTAAAGTATGTTCAGTGTCACAGTTCTTTTATTCATTCATCTACTTAGGTGTTTTTTGTCTATGTTAGTCCCACCATGGTGTGGTCAATATTATAGCCATGAGGTAGTATTCATACTGACTAGGGTAAAGCTTGCAAGGCACTGGGAAAATAAAAAATTATCTTTGTTTTCCTGGCTGGAATTCAACATTGTGGTGGTGGTGGTGGTGATCAGTACCAAACAGTGAATTACTTTGGAGAATGCTGATAGTTTGTGTTTGGTGGATTTAATAGGCAATACAATGAGCCCTCATAATTATATTGATGAATTTACTAATTCTGAACTGTGAAAGAATATGGGACAAATATATTCAAGTGTTGTTCCCAATTTGTTTTGAAGAACAAATGTCCTGTTTATTTAGCAGGATATATGTAGCCCATGCAGTCCACAGTTTGGCCTCAAACAATATCAGGAAGCTGGGAGCTGGACACTACATATTTAGACCATCCTATTGCCTCTGTATGTGCTTGTTCAGGGTGATACACAACTCACTCACTGCAGTAAGGCATTTAGTGGACTATGATGTTTGCAGATTACACTGTGATCTGTAGTGAGAGTAGGGAATAGGTGGAGGAGACCCTGGAGAGGTGGAGATATGCTCTAGAGAGAAGAGGAATGAAGGTCAGCAGGACTAAGACAGAATATATGTGTGTGAATGAGAGGGAGGATAGAGGAATGGTGAGGATGCAGGGAGTAGAGGTGGCAAAGGTGAATGAGTTTAAGTACTTGGGATCAACAGTTCAGAGTAATGGTGAGTGTGGAAGAGAGGTGAAGAAGAGACTACAGGCAGGATGGAGTGGGTGGAGAAGAGTGTCAGGAGTGATTTGTGACAGACAAGTACCAGTAAGAGTGAAAGGGAAGGTCTACAAGAGGGTAGTGAGACCAGCTATGTTATATGGGTTGGAGACAGTGGCATTGACAAAAAGGCAGGAGTCAGAGCTTGATGTGGCAGAGTTGAAGATGTTAAGATTTGCACTGGGTGTGACAAGGATGGACAGGATTAGGAATAAGTATATTAGAGGGTCAGCCCAGGTTGGAAGGTTTGGAGACAAAGCCAGAGAGGCAAGATTACATTGGTTTGGACATGTGCTGAGGAAGGATGCAGAGTATATTGGGAAAAAGATGCTAAGGATGAAGCTGCCAGGTAACAGGAAAAGAGGAAGGCCTAAGATAAGGATTATGGATGTGGTGAGAGAGGACATGCAGGTGGTTGGTGTGACAGAGCAAGATGCAGAGGACAGGAAGAAACGGAAACAGTTGATCTGCTGTGGCGACCCGTAATGGGAGCAGCTGAAAGAAGAAGAAGAAGACTGACATACCCCAGGATTCAGCAAACTCTGTACGGTGTGCAGGAATAATGCAAGAGCTGCTGCATGCAATATGGCCGACGAGTGATCCAGGAACGAACTCCCAAGACGTGCACGAGTGCTCCTACACTGTTTCTGCATGGACACCACTGCTCTATGCTAATTACCCCATTTGCTAATGAAAGCCATGCAAATGAGGTGAATTAGCGATCCAGGAAGCAGGCAGGCATCTGTGCAGGAATAGTGTAACCTGCAGAAATGTATTCGGTTACTAACTGAATATATTTCTGCAAATTACAAAATGGAGGCATGACAGCTCCAAAGAAAGCATGTATTCAATGTAGTAGGCATGGCAATGGCCAAATATATGACCACTGGCATGGGAAATAGTTGCAAAATTATAAAAAAATAACTTTTATTTTGGCCGATTTCGGCAGTTTAAGCATAGGTCAGCGGTGCCCAAACAAGATCGGCCCAAAAATAAGAAAAAAAGATGGAAATAATCTTTTAAACCCAAATCAGCATTTTGCCATGATAGTCAATGGCATGCATAAGACAACAATACCAGGGAATAGTGGTTGCTAAGGGGAAAGGCTCAGTGTGAGTGTGGTAACTATGAATTAGCATTCTGTTTTATGCAAATGAGGGGACTGATACTGAATCACAGATTTTCTCTCAGTGTTAGCTTGCACCCAACCGTGTAGGCACAGCAACACCATGGTATAAGTATAAGAGGTAGATGACCTCATAAGGGGGAGTGTCATCCATACTGTAAGTTTATTGAAGCTCAATGGCCTATGTTTGCCCTAAGCTAAGCACAGCTAAGGATGGAGGGTGTCTGAGGCTGCCTAGCAGTGTTTACATTGCCTAAACAGGTATGCGTGCCATGCACCTGGTTAAAAAAAAAAAAAACAGGAAATACCAGCTCTGTTCATATCTAAGCACTGGGTATGCACGGCACATCTTGGGGCTTAAACAGGAATGCAATGGGAAGGGAAAATAGCATTAGGAAGGCAGTCAAGGAGAACTAGCATAGCTGGCAGCTGAAATGCATCAGAATCAGCCAATTACACAGGCAGCAGCCCAGCACACTACTATAAACTATGCAAACACCTTTCACTCTGGTTTTTCCCACAAACTCTACACCACCGGTGTACAAAGACTGGGAAATTTTACCTGACAAAACTAACAAATTGTTAGGGGCTGCTGTTGCTCTCATACATCAATATGTGGAAGAGAATGAGGGTGGTGAGGATGTGAATGCTGGTGACTAACACACAGTGAGGAGGAGGAGAAGAGTGCACAGACCCAAGTTAACCTAGCAGGGGATACATAAGCTGGAGATGGTGGAGTGCTATAGGGTGGACAAGGAAATTTTACAGCAAATTTTTGTGCTGTGCAGGCCACACCTCACACACAGAAACATCAAAGGGGAACCCATCCCACTGGATACCAAGATATGTGTAGGGTTAAGAATACTAGCCACAGGTACCTTCCAAAGGCCAACTGGGGATATCATGGGGATCCCATAGGCATCAGCATCCAGGAAACTACACCAGTTTCACAATGCAATGTCATCACATGCACATATGTTTCCTCAGAACCCATGAGGCATTGACCAGCAATATGCATCTCTTCCACCAAATAGCAGAATACACTGAGGTAGTGGGTGCTATAGACTACATGCACATACACATTAAAGTGCCACCCAGCGAGCGGGGTAGGGTCTACATAAACTGCAAAGGCTTCCCCTCCATCAACTGCCAGGTCATGTGCGATGCCCAGGGCATTATCTTGAATGTGTGTGCTGGCAGCCTTGGAAGCTATCATGACTCCCACATATGGCATATGACACAGCTGTACCAGAAGTTTGCCAGTGGTGACATCCCATATGGCCACCTAGTGGGAGTTGCTGGTTACACACTGGAGCCATGGCTGACGACACCCATCAGAAATGCACACACACCCGAACAAGAACTCCGTAATGAGGCACATGCACAAACCAGAATCATAATAGAGCATATGTTTGGGATGCTCAAGTCAGGGTTCCAGTGCCTGGGCATATCCAGTGGAGCCTTGCAGTTCTCTCCAGCTACGTGTACACAAACTTTCATTGTATGTGCCATACTACACAATATGATCCTGCAGAAACAGCTGCAGCAGGAATAGCACGGGGTAGAGCTGCACAGCCCCCCACCATTGCCAAGACCATCACAGGCACAAAGGGACTCAGAGTAGGAACAACCTGAGCCTGCCCATGCAGGCAGAAGGAGGCATGGCCAGTATGACCAGCCTTTGGCAAAGAGGCAACGCATAGCGCATACACTGACATGGTAGGGACTCAGGGAATGACACCTCTCTCTAACATGCACATACAGTAAAAGGGATGCCAAACATGACACTAACTGTGCTTTACCATGTATAGGGAATGTTCTATGTGCATCAGACATAGTCAGACCTCCAGCACCATCCTCAGTACTTGCACAGCCACAAGGTATGTCACTTTTCCTGTCAGTTGCTGAATGGAGTAGTATGCTCTGCTAGCTGTATCTATGGTATGGATGTTTGCATAGGTTCATAGGTAGGTACTAGCCTATCAGCCCAAGGGCCTAAGTAAGCCTAGCCAACAAGGTTCCATGGCTTACGCCACCCAAGAAAGTTATTTTCCTGTGCCCCTGTCGAGCAGAGCCACAGAAGTGATCCCTGGGGTGCATTTCCTATTTCCCATCCACTCATCAAGATTTTTCTTGAAGAGTGCTAATGAGGAACTTTGCTTGACATAGATGGGTAGCTTGTTGCAGAGTATGGGAAGTCTTTGGGATAGGAATCTATCCCTCCAGCATGTCCTGTTTATTGTGGTGACAAGGTTTAGGTCCCTAGAATGTGTAGCTTGGAGGGATTGGGATATCTTTAGGTGTAGCATGTCCAACAGCTCTGGGTTTCATATAGCTTTATATGTTAGGCAGAGATCACCTCAGAGTAGGCGATATGCTATGGAGTAAAGCTGGAGTTTTTTGAGATGGTCAGTGCAGGGCATCTGTTTGAGGCCAGTAATCCTCTTTGTGAGGTACTTCTGTGGCCTTTCCAGCTGCTGCAGATGTCTTGTGAGGTACATTCCAAAAGAGGCGTTGTACTCTATAATGGGTCTAATGAATGTCTAGTAATGGGGAACAATGACCTCTTTTTTCCTGGATGAGAACCCTTTTGTGATGAGGTGTTCCATGTAGAAGGATTTCCTGACTACTGTGGTGATGTGTATATCAAAGGAGAGACTACTATCCACCTGGCTCCCAAGGTCTCTTATTACACATTCGGCATTAAGTAGACTGCCGCCTATGTGTTAGTTCATGGGTATAGAGTTTTTACCAAAGGGGATGACAATGCACTTTTTGGCATTGAGCTTGAGGCATGGCTCTGACACCAGGCACCTGTCTCAGTGAGGCCCTTCTGTAGGATGTCCACATCATTTGGGGACTCGACTATGGCTCCTAGTTTGAAGTCATCTGCAAACTCCATTAGCAAAAAGCCTTCTGTGTTAGCCTGTACTTCAAAGAAGTAGATACTAAACTGGAGAGGTCCCAGGACTGAACCCTATGGTACTCCACTTGCCACTGGTTTGAAGTCAGATTTGGAGTCTGCAAATTTTATAGTGTGGGTTCTGTCAGTGAGCCAGTTGGCAACCCATCTTATGACGTAGGGATTTATACCTAGTTTAGTGAGTTTTGCTATAATTCCAGAATGGGGGATGGTGTTGAAAGCCTTGGCGAGGTCAAGAAAGGCTGTGTGAATCACCTTACCCTCATTTACAGCTTTGGTGACTGCCTCAAAGAAGTCAATTAGGTTCAAGAAGCTTGATCTGCCTTTCACAAACCCGAACCGGGTGGGGTCCAGAGTTTGGAGGTTATCAATGTCTTTGTTTATGAGTTCCATGATGATACTTTCCATGGCCTTACAGACCAGGCTCATCAAATAGGGTGATAGTTCCCAGGATCAGTAGTGGCTCCCCCTTTGTGGAGTGGGATAACTGTTGCTGTGTGCCATTCAGTGGGCACAAAGCCTGATGTGAGGCTATGATTGAACATGGTGCTTATGTGAGGAGCCAGTTCATTCTGAAGTTCATGTAAAACACAGCCTGGGGTGTTGTCCGGTCCCATGGATGCTGTGTTTTTGGCTTTAGAAAGTGCAGCTTTTACCTGTGTAGTTGTGATTACAGGGACTCTGCATTCTTCCTGTATAGATATGGGCCCTGTAGGGGGTGAGAGTGGGGTAAAGTTAGCACTGAATGTATCTGCCAAAATGTTGGCAATATCAGTTGGTTCTGTAATTTTAGTGCCGGAGTGCTGTAACTCAGAGCAGATCTGGGTGTTGCCATTGACATTCTTGACATAGCTATAGACTGCTTTGTGGTTGTCCCCAGAATCAGTGGCAATTTTGTTTTTGTAGCTAGCTTTGGAGGATCTTATAAGGGATCTCAGCTTCTTACTGAGGCTGACCAGGGAGCTCCTCCACTCATTGGATTTTACTCTCTTTTGCAACAGTTTCTTCTTTCTGTTGTAGAAATTGTTTATCACAGGGGACCACAAGATTGACTTCCTTATTTTGGAGGATAGTGTCTTGGTTCTGATTGGGATAGCACAATCAATGCACTCGTGTAAGTGCTTATGGAGTGCATTTGTGTAGGATTCAGCAGTCTTAACTGTATTGTCCATCTGCATGAATGTCATGAAGTTTGCCACTTCTGTCTTAAGAAGTATGAAGTTGGCTTTGGAGAAATTTTTTACCATGGTTTCCTTAATGAGTGGTGGGAGCGGGATGTGGATATCTAGGGTGATTAGATTTATGGTCAGATCTAACCAACGAGGGGTTGACTTCAGGTGTGGAACATCGGTCACTCGTTGTTAATGACTAGGTCTAGGATATTGTTGCCCCTCGGGGGGGTGTGGTTAAGTTGATCCAGGGCATTGGAATTTATGAATTCCAGAAAGCATTGAGCGAAGGAGTTGGTACATGAGTAGTTTTCCCAGTTAATGGTGAAGTAGTTGAAATCACCCATTATTAGGGTGTTTGGTTGAATCCTAATATTTTCCAGTATATCAAGAAAAGAGAAGTAATCCTGGGGCATGGTTGTGGATCTGTAGCAAGCTACAATTTGGATTGCAGTTTTGCCCAGAGTTAGTTGCACTTGGATAACCTTGGATGCATTATGCTGAGCAACTAGCCTGGAGGTGTAGATATCCTTAATGAATATTGACACACCTCTGCCTTTGGTGTTCCTGTCCAGGTTAGGTAGCCAAAAAGTGTGGTATGGGTTATAGCTTGGTAATGCAGGGGTACTCTCTGGAGCCTTGAACCAGGTCTCAGTCACTGCACAGATATTAATGTTCTCCATTTTAAGGAGTGCCTCGAGGGAGTGCATTTTGAGATTCAGAATTCTAGCATTGAGTAGCATTACCCTCAGTTTTTGCTTGCCTGTTCCTGTTACAGTGATGATTTTGTCATTTGAACCTTGCCTAAAAAAGGCACTATAGGAGTGGCAAGAGCCTTAGCCAGTATCTGGAATCCCAGGGGTGACAGGTGCAGGCCATCTCTGGCAAAGCATCATGATCTGTCGACCATGTCGTCCCAGGCAGACAGATACTGGATCCCCTTAGAATGACACCAGAAGCTTAGCCAATTGTTGAAGTCAATAATTTTGTCCTTGTACTGCAGTATAATTCTGGGCAATTGCAGGATGCTACTCAGGGCTAGGGTCATACCTACCTGGGCTACAAGATCGGAGATCTCTTCCATGTCTCTTTTCATGTAGTCCAGGGAAGTACATCTCAGATCATTCACACCAACATGGATAACGACAGAGTCATATTTGTACTTGTTGTGGAATGACCTGAGTTTGCGGGTTATGTGGCAGATCCTGGCACCCAATAGGCAGCTGACAGTAACCTTCTCCTTATTTAGCCTGGTGAGTGGGACATCAGTGTGCCTGACTATAGAGTCACCTATGACTAGTGTGTTGGGTACATTGTTTTGCCTTATGGGCTGTGGTTGAGTGGCACACTGAGTCTGTGGGCTATGTTTCACTTGGGTTGTGTTGGGTGGATGGAGGTTGCTTGTGTTTCTGCTTTGGAGATCTCTGTTGCTTGAGCAGATGATTATTGAGAGTCTCCACAAATGTTTTTGTGTTTCTATGTGTGGATTTTGGTGGTGTAGGTTTAGTGGAACTATGTGATGAGTGTGGTGTGGTGCAAGTGTTTACCTTCTCCTCTTGACAGCCAAGTTCAGTCTTGGTTGGAGAGAGCTTTACCTCCAGTTTGGCTAGATAAGTGCATCTCTCAAAGGTTGTGGTGCTGGGTGGTAGGAGGAGAGGGTTGTCTGTGTACATGAGGCAATTGCTACATTGCCCCAAGATGCCCAGATTAATCAGATAGACAGGAGAGAACACTGGGAGCTGACCCTTGGACATGCCTGAATAAAAAACTATTTTCCTATAGACAAGTGAGGAAAGTGAGTACAAGAGCTGTTTTTCTCAAAGCAAGCAAGGAAAGTAAGTACAAAAACTGTTTTCCTCTAGGTAATGAGGAAGGTTGAGTGCTGTAGTAATTTGTAGCTTATTAAGTGCTTACAACAAGTTCTGAACAAGTGCTGAGCATGAAGAAGCAAATTCAAGTGCTAAAACTAAAAATCTGTATCTGAACTAGACCACTTACAGGAAAGAAACAAGTGAAAATGTGGGCTTTTAAATCAGAAAGTTGAAAGAGATGGAAAAATTCTCCAGACGGCCAATAACTACAATTTCTGGGTCAGAAACCACTCCTTATGTGGCATATAGGTTACCTAGTGCTTAACACTCCCACTGAAAAGCTAGCAGGCTTCCCTCCAACACAGAAAGACTTGGGGGCCTCAGGAGCTTACAAACAGTTCTGGATACAGTAAATCTGTATCTGGACTAGAGTAGTTACAGGAAGGGGGGAAACAAGAGCAAATGTGGGCTTTTAAATCAGGAAGTTAAGAGAGATGGAAAAACTGCCCAAACGGTTGATAACTACAATTTCTGGGCCAGAAACCACTCCTTATGTGGTAGATAGGTTACCTAGTGCTTACCACTCCCACTGATAAGCTAGCAGGCTTTTCTCCAACACAGACAGGCTTGAGGGGCTCAGAAGTTTACAAATAGTCCTGGATATAGCAAATCTGTATCTGGACTAGACTAGTTACAGGAAAGGCAGGAAACAAGCGTCACTTTTTTTGTTACCGTTAAGGGAATCGGGTGGCTGAATGGGATGGCAGCAGACAGTGGACACCTATATGGGCAGCATGAAATCCATAACAAATACTGGTATCAACAATGTAGGCAGTACTAGACAAGGTGACAAATCCCACTTCAGTACATGTGGTAGCCCAAATATGTGTCCCTAGGACACACACATGCATGTCAGTGAGGCTCACATGCCAAACACCAGCCTCAGCCAGCAGGACATGTGTAGATGACCATAAAGAAAGGCTGTGCTAAGGCCTCCAATTGATGACAATGGTGAACAGCCCCCCCTCCAGACCTACACAGGCAGACTACAACAGGTCCGACAGTTGTATGTTAGTTCTGAAGGGTAAGAAGTCTGAAACTGAAATGTAGGTCAATAAAACCTAAGATCTGTACTCTACTAATATGCCTCTAGTCTGCGTGATAGGTCAGAATACAAAACAAAATTGAAGCCAACAGAGTACCTGAAATACCAGTACAGTCATAGCAAATGTTTACAGTTGTCAGGTGTGCCTCCCCCAATCCTATGTAGAAATGCAATAACATGTAAGTGTGAGGAGTAGTATCAGTGGAGCACAGATTACCCGAGCTGGCCCAATCTACAGGATAGATTGTTGCATGTGTACAATATGCAGGGGTCTATGTGTTAGGTTGTTTTGTGTTCAATATTGTCTGGAAGTGGTCAGCATGTAGGCATGGAGAGTTGTGTCTTGGTCGCCTATGGACAGTACTGTGGCTGACAGGGCCATGTTCTGATAACTGCAGTGCCAAAGGCAATGCTTCTCAGCAATATCCATGTCAGCAGTCATCCATACTCACTGTCCAGATGTCAATATCTGTCACCGTCTGAAAGATGGACATGCCATGAATGTGGGCTCATACATACGCATAGTACACAGGTGGAAGTACTCTAGACAGAGTGCATAAAATTTAACTGTCAGCTGCACACAACATTGGAATTGTACAGACAGCTTAGCTGCACATTAGTTGTCAGTGTAGTATGGAATACTGATGTAGTCTGGCCAATCACTGGCAGACCACAAAAGGCACAGTTATGAAGTAATGAGAGACTCCCTATGTCCCTGCACAAGGCAGCATAAGGGGAATGTCCCAGGTATATCTGTGAGTCAGCTGCAAGCAGCTTCCATATCACACATGCACTCAGCTCACCCCACCATCAGCCACAGGTTTATAACAGGTCATATCCTTGCTGTTGGGAATGAGTACAGTATGACCCCATTTCTGTATGGGAATACCCACAGAATGTAGCATGCTGAAGAGCTGTCCTTTGCAGGTGTGTCCCTAGCTGTAAGCAGCACCCTGCCTGCATCCAGACCAATGGATCAATATGGACAGGAACTATTGCCATTGACACCTTGCACGCTTACCCTGTCACCCCAGGGGGATCCACTGGCTTGCAGCCTGGGAATGTAGGAGTGACAAAATGCAGTGGCCTGCTACAGATGGCCTGCATCACTACCAAATGACCTACAGTCCTCTGTCAAAGGCTTGTGCCTCACCCATAGTGACAATGTATGGTATCACATGAGATCACAACTAACAACCTAACACAGTCCACAGAACACAAATGCAAGGCCATGTTGACAAATTCCAGTAGCACGCCTCCCATG